>NW_015506906.1:120533-134294 GCF_001515645.1 Sinocyclocheilus grahami
TAAGAAAGGTACAAATGCACAGGAGAAACTGACTTTTCTACTGAGGAAAATGAGGGAGTTTATCCCCTGCATTCCTTTTAGGCCATAAAACCAGTGATATCAGCATTGGTTACCATGGAACCAGAGGCCTGTTCTGCTTTTCTGAGGTGTTAGGTACATTTCGGGGGAAGGGTCCATAGACCCTCGTAATTGGCCATTTGGTTAGGTGATGGGGAGTTCGATATTATTTGTTAAATATAACAAAAAGTTGTGTGTCTGATTGGTCCAAATGCTACAATAGATACCCCTTAGTTTCAAAATATTTACAGTAGAAATAATTTTTAATTTTACAGATTTTTACAGAATAGGTAGCTACACTATAGTTACAAAAACGTTACGCTGTAAATTCTGTTTACTTACGCAGTACGCTGCGGGTTGTAATCTAAAGTGTTACCCTGAAATCTGAACAGATCACTTTTGAACAACCGGCCCTAGATGATTTAATGAGAATTATCTAAGAGAGTAAAACTCTCCTCCATTTTTTACTTTGTGCAAGCCTGCAGATCCTGAATTGCTAATAAACTCACGCAGACTGCTACTGTACAAAAAACACACCAAACTGACCAGAATAATAGCTTGTTTCTTAACATGTGAAAGACACTGCAAGAATTATAATGGCAGTGAATGAAACCATCAGGAGTCAAGGTTCATATTCCTCTGCTCGTGTGGCTTCTGTATAATTATTTGTCTGATTTGTGATGGTTCTTGTTCACAGAGGCATAAAGTTGACTGCAGTTTTCCTGAGCTCCAGCTTTTGTTCCTCCGATGGAAGCACAAGTCACTTTATAATCACAGTGAACCTGAATCAACATCACAGTCACTGTTTTAACCCACAATTATTACAGTATGTGGTTTGAGCTCAATTCATGACACTAATTTATATAAGAACAAAACTAATACAGGTTATATTGAGGGAAAGTGGACATTGATGGAAGATCAAGAAGTGTTTGCTCACCTTGTTAATTTTTTTTATTTTATTTTTTTACTGTACGCAGTAATTTCAGTATAAGTCACATCATCTGTCTGATCCGAAACATCAATGAAAATACAACAAATCAAGATATTAAAAGCCCATCCATCACTACTGTGTGAAGAAGGCTAATTATTTTACTGCAAATGTTTAAGTCAAATATGTGTAAACCCTACAGGTTTAGTGAAAATCTATTATACAAACATGAGGTTATGGAAAATTACCATAGTAACTGTCAAATATACACAGATATGAAAATATACATTAATTACTGAAGATGAATCATATTGTTCACTGTGAGCAGGATGAATGGAAATGTTGATTGTCAATGGTTCCATTATATTTCTATCTGTGAGCTTTAGAGCAGAAACAGCAGAAATATCCTAACTTGTCCTGATCTAATGTGAGTAATAAGAGTGTGATATTTCAGAGTCAGTCCTCTGTGGAGCTCATGAACACTAACAGCTCATGATCAACCTACAAAACTCACCACAGAGTCATCAGTCGCTCTTCTGACAGCTGAAACATAATGACATGGAAATAGTTATGATGAAACTGTCTCTAATGCAGATGACAATCGATTTCTAAAACAGTCTAGAAGAATTCTAGTGCTGTAGAGTAGGAAAGTATGACTCCTTGAATTTGAATGGATATTTACTAGAGAAATGTGAAGCAACACTTCTCCATTAGTCACTTTATAACAACTCTAGTACATTTCAACACTCAGTCTGTAGATCAGAGGAAGTTAAAAACCACAGGAAGAGCTGATAGTATTTAAAGAGTTGTGAGCGTATAATGAAGAGGAAGACTGACAGAAAGAGAAAATGGCTGATAAGTGTCATCTGTGTCTGCTGGAACTGATCTTTCTCTCTTCACTTCTCACAGGTAAAGAGATCTCTGTTTTCTCTTCAAACAGTTAGTGGAATTAGTCTGAGAAAGAGTTCATTTGAACAGGATCAGTTTATTATTGTGTTACAAACAGAACATACTGGATTATTCCGGTACGCACTAAAACTAGACAGTTTCACACTCAAACATCAGATGCAGAATTATCTTCATATTAAGAGTGTGTTCATGATTTCAACAACTCTCTGATAAAGAAAAATAGTTTCTTCTGGAGAGTGTGTTGTTTGCAATAAGTGATTTTATGCTGGTATGTTTCACGTCTTCATTTATTAATATATAGTATAATAATCACTCAAATGTTCGTGTTTCAGGTTCCAGTGGAGTGGATGATGCTCATGTGTTCATCGGTTCTGGTGAAAATGTTCGTCTGCCCTGTAATAATGCTCGTCCTGACTGCACATCAACTACATGGATCTATAACGGGTTCAATCATTCAGCAGCAGTTGAACTGATTGCATTAGGGATAACGAAGACAGACACAGAGAAACATGAGAGACTGAGTCTGGGGTCTGACTGCTCGCTGAATATCAACAACATAACAAAAGAAGATTATGGATCTTACACCTGCCAACAATATGTGAATAACAAAAGACAAGGAACTGATGCTCGTGTTTCTCTGCATGTCCTTCATGGTAATTTTACGATTATGTGCTCAATTGAAAAAGGGCAAATTCTTCATGTAAACTCTCATGATGATTGACATGTCTGTGATATGTGTGTTATTTTGTGTTCCAGTCTCTTCATCATCCTCACAGACTGAGAGCAGAGCAGGCCACTCTGTGACTCTCTCCTGTCAGTTGTATTCATTTGCTGGAGTCTCTTGTGATGATTGGATCCGTTCTGAGAGAATTGAGCTGCTCTGGGTGAATCAGGCTGGTGATACACTGATAAACTCAGACTCCAGATATCAGATATCAGCTCCAGATCACTGTATCAGCACTCTGACTACAACACTCCTGAATGAAGATCACAACAGAGAGTGGAGATGTGAAGTTTCTCAAATCAAGACGTCAGTCACATATACTGTCAGGTATTCAGGTGAGAAACAAACTTCCATAACTTACTTTCAGAAGACCATCTGATACAGAGACATGACTTGAGGATTAATAATGTCATTCATTTTCAGGACAAACTGAAGGGTTGCATATAAATGAGGCATAAATTGCTTCATGTAGTCATATGGTAACCAGTGCCTTTCTGAGCATAAATGGGTCCTAAGTGAAATCTTAAATAATAATAGATGACAAACTCACGAAGCAGTGGAAGTTCATTTATCATTTCTGTGATGTGAAGCTCAAGTATGTTGTGATGTTGATGTTTGGTTTCTATGTTTATGTTTGATCTGAACTAACAGACATGATCACATATCCAGCAGAAACTGAAGTTAGCAGGACTGCTGGATTATTATTCAGAGGTACCACACATCTTTACATTGTTCGTTGTTTTATACCTATGTTTGCATTTCCAGTTTCACAGATTGAGTCTGTGAGATTTTTCTCTTGATTGTGTCTCTCGTCTGTCCTGCAGTGATTGTGATTATTGTTGAGTTTGCAGTATTTGCTGCTCCTACTGTGATTCTTCTTCAGATCATCTGTGCAAGAAGAGCTGGTGAGTGTTTGAGATGATTCACATTGATCTGGAACAATCTGCACTCATGTGAGCTCAGTAAATGCTTTTGTGTTGTATTATTTTGCAGGGAGGAAGAACTCACAGCACCGAGAGGAAATAGTGATGAATACAGTATTACAATAAAATGCTCTACCAATTACAGGCCAGATTACACTGTAAAAACAAACAAACAAACAAACAAAAAAAACAATTGTAAATGACTAGCAGCTACGGCTGCCAAACAAATACCGTTAAATTAAAATAAAATAATTAAATAAATTAAAATTTTATTTGAATTCAATAATTTGAATTTAATTTAAATAAAGTGCAAAAACAATAATTTTACAGAAATTTTCATTAAAATTTTAGTGAAAAACAATGTTATTTTATGGATTTTTCCATGTTTAAATTAAGATATTTTACTTTAATGTTACGGTTTTTGTTTGGCAGCCATAGCTGCCAGTCATTTACCATTTTTACGGGACTTTTTTACAGTGTAAACCCCTTATTTTACAGATTTTTCCTAGATTATTACAATGAAAGCACTAAATGTTCTACAGAGAAACAGTGTTATTTTACAAATCATTACAATCAAAAACCTAAGTGTCAAAGCATGCTCAAGATGGAAAATTAACAGTTTTATTTGGAAGACAAAATACAAAGGCTGTACAAATTCCATATAAAATTAAAATTTTACATTTCAGTTTTTTTTTTAAGAAATACAGCACAATTACATTTAAAATACTGTACTGATGAAGAACATAGTTTCATCAAAATGTTGAATTAAGTATATTCAACTTAAAGGACAAGTTCACTTCCAGAATGAATATTTCCTGATAATGTACTCACCCCATATAATCCAAGATGTTCATATCTTTCTTTACTCAGTCAAAAAGAAATTAAGGTTTATGAGGAAAACATTCCAGGATTTTTCTCCATATAGTGGACTTCAATGGGAGCCAACGGGTTGAAGGTCCAAATTTCAGTTTCAATGCAGCTTTCAAAGGGCTTTACAAGTTCCCAGCGACCGTTATTCCTCGGCTGGGATCGTTTAAAGCCCTTTGAAGCGGCATTGAAACTGAAATTTGGACCTTCAACCCGTTGGCTCCCATTGAAGTCCACTATATGGAGAAAAATCCTGGAATGTTTTCCTCAAAAACCTTATTTTTTTTTTCAACAGAAAAAAGAAAGACATGAACATCTTGGATGACATGGGGGTGAGTAAATTATCAGGAACATTTTATTCTGGAATTGAACTAGTCCTTTAAAACTGAAGAAATACAAAACCGATATATCTACAAGATTGTCAAGATTGATTCTAAAAGAGTTTTATTATTCAGACGTAAATTTACATTATCAATGAATTCTTCATAAACAGTTCTTCAGAACCCTCAGAAGGAATTCAATAACTCAAAATTGCATTTCTATCTTATCAGTTAGGGTTACTCTCATGATGAGGTTAATTTTACCTTTGAGAGAAAGAAACAATGTGTGCTGTTTGCTGATAGATTTGTATCTTGTATTTTCCACATACATTTTATATTAATCCACAATATTCTACTACTGACTCATGTGGGCTCCATATACAGTGGTGTCCAAAATGATTAGAACACTAGTATTTTCACCAGGTCAAAAATGGTTTTAAGTCAGTTATTTCTATCTTTAGCTTTATTGTGTCAGTAGAAAATATCAGTTTACATTTCCAAACATTCATTTTGCCATTAATTGTAATAATCCAGATAGATTTTTGTCTGACAACAGCCAGTGCTCCACACAGAGATCTGATCTGATCACCATCAGTCTGTCTGGAATGACATGCAGAAACAGAACAAACTAAGACAGACTAAATCCAGAAGAGCTGTGGCAGCGTCTCCAAGATGCTTCAAGAAACCCACATGCAAAGCTAACTGAGAAACTATGTGCAAGTGTACCGAGGGCAAAAGCTGCTTTAAGGTCACACCAAATGCTGATTTAAATAAAGGATGGTCACGCCAAATGCTGATTTAAATAAAGGATGGTCACGCCAAATGCTGATTTAAATAAAGGATGGTCACGCCAAATGCTGATTTAAATAAAGGATGGTCACGCCAAATGCTGATTTAAATAAAGGATGGTCACGCCAAATGCTGATTTAATTTAGTTAACAGAAGTTAATTGATAAAGAAAATTTATTTATGACATTATTTTTTGACAGCATCCCCATTTTACAGAAGTGTCTAAAACTTTTAACAGCACTGTAGCTTCGCAGGGAGGTTTCTTGAAGCATCTTGGAGACGTTGCCACAGTTCTTCTGGATTGAGTCTGTCTCAGTTTGTTCTGTTTCTTCATGTCATTCCAGACAGACTGGATGCAGATCAGATCAGATCTCTGTGTGCAGCACAAAAATGTCACTGGAATATTACAATTAATGGCAAAATGAATGTTTGGAAATGTAAACATATTTCCTACTGACACACTACAGCAAAAGATAGAAATAACTGACTTAAAACCATTTTTAGCTGCTGAAAATACTAGTGTTCTAATCATTTTGGGCACCACTGTAGCTCTGATAATAAATGTTGACAAACATATGTATTTTAATTCTGAATTCTAGCTATATCAGTGCAGCATCTGGACCAATCAAACACACAATATATATTTTGTTAGCTAGATTTAACAAATACTCTGTAACCCCCCTCAGTTAACAAGCCATATGAGGAACTATGGACCCTTCCCCCTGAAATGCGTAACACCCCAGGTAGCCGAACAGGCCCCTGGTTCCATGGCAACCAATGCGGATTTCACTGGGTTTATTGCCCAGAGGAATGTGAGCAGAGAGACTCTCACTGCATTTTCCATAGCAAGAGGCACAATGCACAGTACTTTTCTACTAATTAATTCATAGGAAAACCTTTCTTTGAATGAACAGTGTATCCTTCAGGTCATGGTGTATGTTGTCTTAGATATTTTTAGACTGTTTTATGCAGGCTTATGAGGGAACCACTCGTCCTGTCATCCTTTCACTATATGTAATCCTACCTTGTTTAGTATCTATGAATTCGCCTTCTGATGATCGAAACAAGCGTGTATATTATATGTTGGTACATAGGCAATATATATTAGTGTCCTGAGAATCTTTAGTAATTTCGATCCAAGTTCCATTTGCAAATTACCATGCTTAGAGACAAAGGGTCGTAAAATCCTCCAGCAATTGCCACCTCCCGCTTGGAATTTCCGTCTTTCTCATTGGACAAGCCCATTTTGAGAGGCGGGAATCTTCTACAGCATAAAGGTCTCACACTAGAGACCCACCCAGAGTCGGTGGTTCTGTTAGGTTTTGATAAGATGTGAGCTCCAACGCTCCAGGACTTCCTAAGTTTTGTGCCTGGCCTTCGGCCTTGTCTTTTCCATTCAACAAGATTCTCCGACTCAAACTGGTTCTTTTTCATCAACCAACTTCAGCAAAGATCACTGGGACTTTCAGATTGCATCAAGCCTTCTTTCAGACAGACGAGACTTGCAAGTAATTCAGACTTAGTCTTATTAATTGATACATTAGGTATCATTTTCACCTTTTTTACAAAGGTGTGTTTGAACTAAGAATCTGATGTTTCCCTCAGGTGTAAATCTGCTGAATATGCAAATGGTTCAATAACTTCATGTTCTTACTTCTCTTCTCTTTAAAGGGTTAAGCTTTAACCCTTTCCTATACAACCTGTGTGTGTGTGTGTGTATGTGTGTGTTAGACCAGTTTATGTGTTTATGTAGTATGTTAGACCAGTTTAAGTGTTTATGTAGTATGTTAGACTAGTTTAAGTGTTTATGTAGTTAATAAAGTCTTACTTGTATCACACTTGACGTTGTTCATTGTTTGCTCATAACTGGAGTCACTTAATCATGCAGATTTATGCTACAAGCTTTTGTAGAATTGTACAGTAAGGAAGTTATTTCCCTTAACCAGGAAATTAACGTTCTTAGAATTGACAAGACAGTTGACCCTGAGAGGTCAGCTAAATATCTACAGCATTAATTGATATATTAGGTATCAGTTGCACCTTTTTACCAAGGTGTGTTTGAACTAAGAATCTGATTTTTCCCTCAGGTGTAAATCTGCTGAATATGCAAATGGTTCAATAACTTCATGTTCTTATTTCTCTTCTCTTTAAAGGGTTAAGCTTTATGCCTTTCCTATACAAACTGTGTGTGTATGTGTGTGTTAGACTAGTTTAAGTGTTTATGTAGTTAATAAAACCTTACTTGTATCACACTTGACGTGGTTCATTGTTTGCTCATAACTGGAGTCACTTAATCATGCAGATTTATGCTACAAGCTTTTGTAGAATTGTACAGTAAGGAAGTTATTTCCCTTAACCAAGAAATTAACGTTCTTAGAATTGACAAGACAGTTGACCCTGAGAGGTCAGCTAAATATCTACAGCGAATCTAAAATGTTCATAATTAATTAACTAGTTATGATTAATTATTCATATTTCCCATGAGCTGACTCGTTACATCCGGGTAATAATAAGTAAAACCAAAACATACAACAAAAGGTCCATGACTCTGCTCCAGAAGTGACAGACACCGCAGATAAAGAGCAGTCCTCCTCAAAATTGCCAGTAATCAGCTGCATCAGCTGGGGGTAAAAAAAAAGATTGTGAGAAGACACCTGTTTTTAATCTGGGATTAAAACAAACTAAAAACATGGAATAAAACTACTGTGAACATTCCTTTAAAAATAAATTTATGATAGTATGTCTTAATGTTAGACATGAATCCTCACTTCCTCTGAAGATCATGTGGTAGAAGATTTTCATGACAGTGTTCTCAGATTACTCATTTAAAAACGTTACTTCACTTTGAGTTTGATCTTAAAACTAGCTGACAGTATGGGTGGGCGATATGACCATATTATTTCACAATAACAATATATCGCAATACAGTTATTCTTGTTATTTTTTTAAACATAAGATCAAAGTAAATTACAAACAATAGGACTAATGCAATAGAACAATGGTAAGTTAAAGGGCTACTTCACCCCAAAAATGAAAATTCTGTCATTAATTACTCACCCTCATGTCGTTCCAAACCCCGTAAGACCCCTGTTCATCTTCGGAACACAAATTAAGATATTTTTGATGAATTCTGAGAGCTCTCTGACCCTCCCTGTCAAGGAAGGACCCAACTGCAGAATGGACAGGGAAACAATTTATTAGCAGACTTAGAACACAACAGGATAAGGCAGGGAGACAGTCACACAACAAGGCAGGGTACACAACAAGAGAACGGGCTGGTCACGGATGGGGGGGGGGGGTAACTCCAGACTCAGTGGCAAGAGGAGGCTATGGTAGCAGCTCAAGGCACCACAGGCTTGGCCCTGGGGGTGGTGACTCTTGAAGCCCCAAACAGGTCTGCCAGGTCAGGAGAATCCGCAACCAGGGGGAACACAGGTAGCAGGGCAGGAACCACTCGGCAGACACTCAATGACCAGACAACAGGGGAGACAAGAGAAGACACAGATCAAAAATGGGAACGACAAAATAACGAGGGTAGGAAAAAATAGACTGAGAGGAAGAAACTAATTATAAAATAAGTACTAAAAATAAGAACTGAAATTTCTCAAAACAAAAGGATAACCCTCTGAAAAACTTGGGAGAAAAAGGGTCAGGAACTATAACCCAAAATAGAAACAAGACAGCAACCGTCCTGAAACTGAAAGAAAAAATAAAATACAACAAATACTAGAAATAAAACTGGAACTTCTCACGACACAAGGATAACCAAAATAAAAAGGGGGAAAAAAAAAAACTAAAAAAAAAAAAAAATTTCGAAAAAGAGTTCAGGACTAACAATAAAAGGATGAAACCACTAGGACTATACTAGACTATAGACAAAACACAGAGAAAAGGAAACTGGGGCCAACGAGAGGGAAACTGGACTAATCGAAGTCGACTGACAAACACACTCAAACAAGACTAACGGCAACAGCACGGATAATTCACACACACAACCAAAGAGGAGACAAGGAGGAAAATGCTGACAAAGATAATGACAAAAGGAAATGGAGACACCCGAAGGTACTGTAGACAGAGGTAATGAGAACACTGACGACAAACGGAGGCACTGAAGCCAAAGATGGCAATCAAGATAATGCAGATAGCCAAAGGTAAAGCGTACACGGATGACCAACGATGAGAGGGAAATGAGCACCCTATAAAGGGTTCGAGCACACGAGGAACAGCTGAACACAATCGGACGAACGAGGACTAAACAAGGGAGTGTGGTTATTGAAATTGACCCGGCGGGACAAGAGGAGCACATGGCCAACAAAAACAAAGACACAACCATGTGTTCAGGCACAAGAAAAACAAAGAAACATTGAACAAAGACAAGACAGCAAGGCTGTCAGGGCAGGATCCTGACACTCCCATAGACAGCAATGTAATTACCATGATCAAGGTCCAGAAACATAGCAAGGAGATCGGTAAAATAATCCATGTGGCATCAGGGGTTCAATCATTATTTTACGAAGCTACAAGAATACTTTTTTTGTGCGCAAAGAAAACAAAAATAATAACTTTATTCAACAATTCCTCTCCTCCGCGTCACCCTGGTGCCATTTTGGAGAGTATCAACTGAACGCAAACAGCGTATGCTATTCTGTGTCAGCTGCACCACACAGATACGTTGTTTTCGTTCAAATCAAAGCGTAAACAACGTAGAAAACGGTTTAGGACTTTAAAAAAATTTAAGTAAGATCTGGGGGATAGAACATTTCGGCACACAAAGTGAATCGCTTACGTGAGTGGATAGAAAGTGAAGCTTCATTTGTCACTGGTCACGTGATTTCTTCGTTAACAACACAAGCTTTGAATCGAGGCTTCATCTGGCACGCCCATTTATTCTCTACACAAGCTCCGATGCCTCGGTTCATGTCACATCACTATAAGGGACAGAGCGGTGTAGAATAAAGGTAAATTATGTGGAAAATAAAGAGTTTAAAAAAAAAAAAAACAAGCAGGTAACACATGTTAGACTGCACCCCATAAACACAATCAAGCCTAGAAAACAAAACAGTCAACCACCCCTTTAAAATGTCTGACGTGGCTCATTATAGGCTCAATGTAAATTATTTAGCACTTTCTGTTCCACTGTTTTGACATGTAAAGTAACAAATTTAACAAATCAAATATGTCAGAAGAGTAGAAATATAATCACAGCAGCAACACTTGAGATATCCTTATCGATTGCCCTCAGATCTCAAACTTTGACTTTTAACTTGACATTCATTAACTGTTCTCGTTCCAAACATCGAAACAATCACACAAATGAACACACAAAAGCACTCAAAATCTCAGGTCTGAGTGAATTCATCATATTTTCCGCTCGCTGCTACTGCTGCACTAAATGTTTATTTCAGTATGAAGACGACAGAAAAGATGCACAAGTGACAACTTGTGGAACAAGCTCAACCTGAGGAAAACAAAGAAATTACACCTTAAAATGTCGCTTAAACAAAAGTTTTCCAGTGTCTGTACATGAAAAACTGTAAAATGTTGATGATCAAATTACTTTACTGCAATTACTGTAGATAGTGGAAAATCAGACTATATTAAGATTCATATGGACATGTTAGGCTATGGTGTTGTTGTTGGATAGGTATTTACCTGAGTGTTATTAGCGTTTTTGTATCATGATGTTTTATCTATGTCTAATTGTGGGAAATAACAGCATTGTCTTTAATTCGAACAATTATAGACTTCATACTATCATATATCCTGACTCAAATAATGTGTTTCTAGCAGCAAACACTGAGAACAAATTGAGATGATCTGCTGATGATCCTGAATGTCTTGTTGAATGAGTGTTGATCGTGTGAGGCTCATCAATATTGACAGAGCTGCTGAAAATACTCTTTATTTCATGTCAATAGTTCCTGTTTACACCTCCTTTATTATGCTGATGTTTTCAATGAATTTAGCTTTAAGTGGCAATTTACAGGAGATCTGGTGTCAATACTGAGGTGTTGGTTACAAATCTGTAGATGCATTTCTGTGTTTGTTTTCAACTATTTTTCTTACCATTTGAAAAAAAATTACATTATTTATATAATCACTTACTGAGATAATTTTCACAGCACAATATAAATATATATATACATACTTATATACAGTGAGGAAAAAAATTATTTGATCCCCTGCTGATTTTGTACGTTTGCCCCCTGATGAAGAAATGATCAGTCTATAATTTTAATGGTAGGTTTATTTTAACAGTGAGAGACAGAATAACAACAACAAAAACAAAAAAAAAATCCAGCAAAATGCATTTAAAAAAAGTTATAAATTAAATTGCATTTTAGCAAGTCAAATAAGTATTTGACCCCTTCGCAAACATGACTTAGTACTTGGTGCCAAACCCCTTATTGGCAATTAGACGTTTCTTGTAGTTGGCCACCAGGTTTGCACACATCTCAGGAGGGATTTTGTCCCACTCCTCTTTGCAGATCCTCTCCAAGTCATTAAGGTTTCGAGGCTGACGTTTTGCAACTCGAACCTTCAGCTTCCTCCACAGATTTTCTATGGTATTAAGGTCTGGAGACTAGCTAGGCCACTCCAGGACCTTTATGCGTTTCTTCTTGAGCCACTCCTTTGTTGCCTTGGCCGTGTGTTTTGGGTCATAGTCATGCTGGAATACCCATCCATGACCCATTTTCAATGCCCTGGCCCTGACGGTACATAGCCCCGTCTATCGTCCTTTTAATGTTGTGCAGTTGTCCTGTCCCCTTAGCAGAAAAATACCCCCAAAGCATAATGTTTCCATCTACATGTTTGATGGTGGAAATTGTGTTGTTGAGGTCATAGGCAGCATTCCTCCTCCTCCAAACACGGCGAGATGAGTTGATGCAAAAAAGCTCGATTTTGGTCTCATCTGACCAAAACACTTTCACCCAGTTCTCCTCTGAATCATTCAGATGTTCACTGGTAAACTTCAGATGGGCCTGTACATGTGCTTTCTTGAGCAGGGGGACCTTGCTGGATTTCAGTCCTTCACAGTGTAGTGTGTTACCAATTGTTTTCTTGGTGACTATGGTCCCAGCTGCCTTGAGATCATTGACAAGATCCTCCCGTGTAGTTCTGGGCCGATTCCTCGCCGTTCTCATGATCATTGAAACTCCACGAGGTTAGCTCTTGCATGGAGCCCCAGACCGAGGTTGTTTTGATTAAGTAATAATAGCTTAAACAAATACAGGTAATTTACAAAATTAAAGTTAATTGAAAGTATGTTTTTTTACATATTAAAAGTTTGTTTTATAGCAAAAGCAGATAACTCCAACAGTCGTTTTTTGGCAAAAGCAGATAACTCCACATTTCATGTTTTAGAGTTAAAAAACACTGGTTTCATCTTTTTTTTAATCTCCTCAGATGACAATGTAGATGCCTGACAAGCATTATTGTTGTTGTGATCATAAACTGTATGGATGTGATTACACGCAATACACGGAGCTTTTCCCTCACCATTGTAACACGCTGCTTTTGCAAGGTTCCGTGAAAACGTTTCAGCTTTTATTTTCCTTTTACGCCCTGAAGAAGATATCACAGGTTCATCAAGTTCGTCGAAATTATCCATCATCGATCGCTTTTAGTCAGCTTTGACGAAACTCCTCTCTGCTAGTGTTACACCCTGATAAAGGGGGAAAATAGACATTAATAAATGAAGACACGGACTCGTGCTGTTGTCTCTGCGTCAGTCTGTATTGATAAAACACTGAACTCATTATGAAATACACAAAAAACGAGCTTCATTACGCAAAACATTCACTTTCAATTGACATTTTAGAAATATACCTTTCTGTTCTGAAACATTACCGTCTTTGTTTGCATCAAACACCATGCTTTCGCATATATTCACGGAAATAACCAGTCTCATTACTACTATATCGCTTTAACTCATTATGAAAATACCCTTATGTATTTCATACCTGATAAAGGGGGAAAATAGACATTAATAAATGAAGACACGGACTCGTGCTGTTGTCTCTGCGTCAGTCTGTATTGGCTATGACGCACAGCACAGCCCGCGTCGGCCACAACCTGGAACCTTCGATCTCCCCCTAGTGGACACTCCAACAATTACACTTAAATCATATTGAGTTTAACTCTTTTTTCCTTTTTCTTTTTTTTAATTTTATTACAGTTGAATCACCTTGATTCCATCATTTATATGATCATTTTGATCTTTGTTCTTTTTAACCTCTACAC
>NW_015506906.1:139807-146101 GCF_001515645.1 Sinocyclocheilus grahami
TTTTTTTACATATTAAAAGTTTGTTTTATAGCAAAAGCAGATAACTCCAACAGTCGTTTTTTGGCAAAAGCAGATAACTCCACATTTCATGTTTTAGAGTTAAAAAACACTGGTTTCATCTTTTTTTTAATCTCCTCAGATGACAATGTAGATGCCTGACAAGCATTATTGTTGTTGTGATCATAAACTGTATGGATGTGATTACACGCAATACACGGAGCTTTTCCCTCACCATTGTAACACGCTGCTTTTGCAAGGTTCCGTGAAAACGTTTCAGCTTTTATTTTCCTTTTACGCCCTGAAGAAGATATCACAGGTTCATCAAGTTCGTCGAAATTATCCATCATCGATCGCTTTTAGTCAGCTTTGACGAAACTCCTCTCTGCTAGTGTTACACCCTGATAAAGGGGGAAAATAGACATTAATAAATGAAGACACGGACTCGTGCTGTTGTCTCTGCGTCAGTCTGTATTGGCTATGACGCACAGCACAGCCCGCGTCGGCCACAACCTGGAACCTTCGATCTCCCCCTAGTGGACACTCCAACAATTACACTTAAATCATATTGAGTTTAACTCTTTTTTCCTTTTTCTTTTTAATTTTATTACAGTTGAATCACCTTGATTCCGTCATTTATATGATAATTTTGATCTTTGTTCTTTTTAACCTCTACACTAGCACGTCTTTTCAAAGTGAAAGAACTACAAGTAGCCTTGTCACCTGACCTGAATACAGCGCGCTGATTCGCTAAAATGGACTTGTCTGCGGTTGCCTTCTCCCCAGATAGCACACGCACGTCGCGGAGACGTCTGTGCGATGTCGTCTTTATCGCAGATGCTGTACATCGCACACCCTAGACTTGAGTGGAAAATGAATCATCCGCGGTTGTGCGCGCACTTGTTTACACACGAACAAAGGTGTCTATCTGGGACACTATTTGCTTAAAGTTGTTTTGTGTTTGATTTTGTGGTGTTTTCTAGTCTTCACAAATATACGTGATCACTATAAACTGACGTGACAGACGGATTATTAACATTATTATTTTGTCTCTATACAAAGATACATTTGCATAGATGGGCGAACATAATCTCAATTACATTTGCTTTAAGCACCCAGTTTGCGCTTGTCTACAATTAATTTAATTGCTTACATTTACAGAAATGAGCCTGCAATAGCAGAAATAAGCCTTTTTAATGAAAGTAAAGGTCCATGTTTAATAATATTGTCAATGAAATAAAAATGTTAAATGAAATTAGAAAAATGTTTAAGAGATTATTGTTCATTTTATATATTGTATTTTAATGTCACAAATAATAATATCAAGGTTTACAGGTATTTTACATTATTCTTTTGTACTGTGGGTTTGAAGAGGAGTAAACAAACATTTTCATGTGTCCTCCAATTTGACCCACAACCTGATCAGTTACCCATCCCGGGGTAACTAGGATTTACACAAGCTTCAGTCTGGATCCAGAACACCTGAGAAGAGATGATGCCAACCCCTCAGAGGACCTCAGATGATGCCAACCCTGAAACAACATACAGAACTACCACATTTTACTATAAGTTTGATTGCATCATATAATAAATGCTGTTAACAAACACCATGCTTTCGCATATATTCACGGAAATAACCAGTCTCATTACTACTATATCGCTTTAACTCATTATGAAAATACCCTTATGTATTTCATACCTGATAAAGGGGGAAAATAGACATTAATAAATGAAGACACGGACTCGTGCTGTTGTCTCTGCGTCAGTCTGTATTGGCTATGACGCACAGCACAGCCCGCGTCAGCCACAACCTGGAACCTTCGATCTCTCCCTAGTGGACACTCCAACAATTACACTTAAATCATATTGAGTTTAACTCTTTTTTCCTTTTTCTTTTTAATTTTATTACTGTTGAATCACCTTGATTCCGTCATTTATATGATCATTTTGATCTTTGTTCTTTTTAACCTCTACACTAGCACGTCTTTTCAAAGTGAAAGTACTACAAGTAGCCTTGTCACCTGACCTGAATACAGCGCGCTGATTCGCTAAAATGGACTTGTCTGCGGTTGCGTCCGAAACCGCCTACTTCTCCCCAGATAGCACACGCACGTCGCGGAGACGTCTGTGCGATGTCGTCTTTATCGCAGATGCTGTACATCGCACACCCTAGACTTGAGTGGAAAATGAATCATCCGCGGTTGTGCGCGCACTTGTTTACACACGAACAAAGGTGTCTATCTGGGACACTATTTGCTTAAAGTTGTTTTGTGTTTGATTTTGTGGTGTTTTCTAGTCTTCACAAATATACGTGATCACTATAAACTGACGTGACAGACGGATTATTAACATTATTATTTTGTCTCTATACAAAGATACATTTGCATAGATGGGCGAACATAATCTCAATTACATTTGCTTTAAGCACCCAGTTTGCGCTTGTCTACAATTAATTTAATTGCTTACATTTACAGAAATGAGCCTGCAATAGCAGAAATAAGCCTTTTTAATGAAAGTAAAGGTCCATGTTTAATAATATTGTCAATGAAATAAAAATGTTAAATGAAATTAGAAAAATGTTTAAGACATTATTGTTCATTTTATATATTGAATTTTAATGTCACAAATAATAATATCAAGGTTTACAGGTATTTTACATTATTCTTTTGTACTGTGGGTTTGAAGAGGAGTAAACAAACATTTTCATGTGTCCTCCAATTTGACCCACAACCTGATCAGTTACCCATCCCGGGGTAACTAGGATTTACACAAGCTTCAGTCTGGATCCAGAACACCTGAGAAGAGATGATGCCAACCCCTCAGAGGACCTCAGGTGATGCCAACCCTGAAACAACTTACAGAACTACCACATTTTACTATAAGTTTGATTGCATCATATAATAAATGCTGTTAATAGTGTTTATCGTCTGTTTGATTACATATTTAATTGATTTTTCCATACATTTCTGCCATATGTACATTAACTGACAGTCACCACTGATAAGCTACTACTAAATATTGTAGAAGGGTAATCTAACAGTTGTATGGCTTGACTTGGACAACGCTTATGGATCAATTCCCCACGACCTCCTCAAAGCAGCCATGGAACTCTACCATATCCCCCTCCACATCAGGGGAATGATCGCCAGCTACTTTGGAGGGTTCAAGTTACGGTTTAAGACCGTCCATTTTACAACTCAGTGGCAAGACCTGGAATTATTTGTAAAAGTAATGGAAGCTCTATTCCTGTTACAGTAATGCTTACATTTCATCTGCACTTTACTAGAAACATTCTGAAATTCTGATTCTGAAATCGAGGGATGCTGACAATTACTGTAGACAATATAACTGATCAAACTCTGATGTGGTTTCTCTCCAGTGTGAATCCTTTCATGTGTTTCCAAGGTTTCTGACAGATTGAATTTTATGTTGCAGTTTGAATACTTGAAAGTTTTTTTTTTTACAGTGAGAATTGTCATGGTGCTCTTTCAGTTCAGCATCTGTAGTACAGGACTTTCTTATATCATGAATGAATCTTCTCCTTTATGTGAATGTTCAGGTGTTTCTTCAGGACTGATGCTCAATTAAACTGTTTGCCGCACTGGTAAAATGGTCTTTCTTCAGAACGTGTAGGCAGAGGTTGAGGTTATTGAGGTTTGTTTTCTTGTTAATCTCTTCCTGCTTTGATCACAGCTGAAGGGCTCCGTCCCAGTGTGGATCCTCATGTGAATCTTCAGACTTGATTTATATGTGCATCTGGGCAGGTGACATTAATTTTTTGGCTTCTGGTTTTCCTTTTTTGTTTTCCTTTCTCGGGTCTAAAAGAAACATTAAATTATGTGAGTTTTTAAATGAGAAAGAAAGTGAAGCCTAAAGTAAAGATCACTGATGAGTTCAAGAGTAATTTCAATTCCATCAAATCTGCTCGACAGCTGCTGTGCACGATTATGATCTATTTTAATGTCATGAAGATGCTTTGTGTTATAAATCACTAGTTTGGTCATGGAACTCTAGATGGCACAGGCTTGACATGTAATCTGTAAGCAATAACATTATTTACTACACAACACAGGCTTCTTCAACATGATGACTGAGAAATGAAGAATAAACACCAACCTGTTTGTTCTTCAGTGTCATGATGTTTCATTCTGCAGGTTCTGGATCACTCATCTTCTCTCTGTTCTCTCCTTCTGCTGTCAACCATGATTGCTGTCTGGCTAGTTCTGCCAAAAACAAACGTTTCATTTTTAATAGACATGATGTGAGATGAACGATCAATATTTTTATAAATAAAATGACTTACATCTCAATAATAAGATACTTATAGATTATTTCCCATAATGAGATACTTTCTTGTAATCGCGAGATAATTGTCCATAATAATGAGATACTTTCTCTTAACTCTTTCCACGTCAAACACAGAATTTTCCTGGTTTCCAGGTTCTTGTTAGATGCTCTGGCACGCTATTATGCATCTCCTGAATGAGTCTAGAATGTCCCGATCAAACCTTTAAACTATACAGCAGTGAAAAACTCTTTCCACACACAGAACATGAATGTGGCTTCTCCTTCGTATGAACTGTCAGGTGTTTCTTCAATTGTGATGCAGTAAGAAATGTTCCCTTTCATGGGAACTTCGAACTGCGTCCTCTAGGGCTCGCTATGGGGGAACGCCTCGTCGTGACCCGTGTCTGAAGCATACATTGAAAAAACACCAACTCGTTGGCCGGCGACAGCCATGACGTCACTACCGGTGCGACTATAGTATAAATAGGCGCCGGGAGCACACATCATTATCTTCTTCGTCTTCATTGACTGTTTTGTTTGAAGCGTGCATTTCTGTGGTAAGAGCGATCTCTATTTATCTCATTATGGCGAGCACTAGCAAAGCATTTAAGGATGTGTGCATCCGTGTTGACGTTGTTAAACATCTGATGACACACACAATCTATGCGTTGTTTGTTTGGGCAAAGAGCACGCACGCGATGTCTCCAAGGGGGCAATCGGCATGCACTGCAAGCATTTTTTCCAAGCGAAAAAGCTCTGCTCTCATTTGTCTCTCTTTTCGAGGAAAGAGGGGCAGCCGCCATGCTGCGGACGCAAGCTTCAGACGAAGAAGTGAATGATGTGTGCTCCCGGCGCCTATTTATACTATAGTCACACCGGTAGTGACGTCATGGCTGTCGTCAACCAACGAGTTGGTGTTTTTTCAATGTATGCTTCAGACACGGGTCACGATGAGGCATTCCCCCATAGCGACCCCTAGAGGACGCAGTGTCTCATTCCCTACTCAGGGAACCATGGTTACATAAGTAACCTGAGACGTTTTGCTGCAATGATGACACGCGTGCAGTTTCTCTCTAGTGTGAATCCTCATGTGCCCTTTAAGGTGTCCTTTTTGTGTGAAGCTCTTCTCACTGATCACAGGCGAATGGCTTATCTCCAGTGTGAACTCTCATGTGAAACTCAAGAATACGTTTGGTTGTACAAAAGTATTCCCGTCGCTTCATAAGATTCAGATTGAACCACTGACGGCAGATGGAGTATTCTGATAATTTCTTTCATACTTTTCTGGACCTTGACAGTGTAATTTACTTGGCAGTCAATGGGACAGTCATAAGCCTCACAGTTTTCATCTAAAATATCTTAAATTGTGTTTCGAGGACGAACAAAGCTTTCACGGGTTTGGAACGACATGGGGGTAAGTGATTAAAGACAAAATTTCCATTTTAACCCTTTAAGAGCATTTCTGAGAAGTTTTAAACATACGGGCCCTGATGAAGTGCTTGAATCTTTATAACATGTTAGCTGGGTCAGTGTGTGCTGTGATTGGTTAGCTGGGCCAGTGTGTGTTGTGATTGGCACCACTCGGCGCCTGGTCAGGGAATGTCACACCCATTACCATAGCCGGCTGCTGTGAGCGTCAGTGTAAATACTGAGTCAAAATCAAATCAATTTGAGTGCGATTTAAACCCGGATGATTGTAACCACTCTAATTTCGTCTGCCTTGGGAAAGCTAGCGTGTCTCCGACATAGTGATAACACTTGTTGCCTTCTCTAGTGCAGCTCAACCAGGTCTCGTCCCATTCGTCAATATTTGGGATATCACAAATCCCGGAAAATATGCGTTGTAGTCCAAACGAGTCGTTCGTTGTAGTTTTTGAAAAGTGATTTCTGTTAAATATAATATCTCCTTTCGAAGTGGACTTTGAGCTTTGTAACTTTGCAGATCTTTTTTATGCTCAAACAGCAACATTACAGACTAACTAAAGTTGAAAAAGTGAAAAAGCATAATAG
>NW_015506906.1:146826-161248 GCF_001515645.1 Sinocyclocheilus grahami
CACTCGGCGCCTGGTCAGGAAATGTCATGTCCCTTACCATAGTCGCCTGCCAGCTTCAGTGTAAATATTGCGTCAAAATCAAATAAATTTGAGAGCGATTTAAACCCGGATGATTGTAACCACTCTAATTTCGTCTGCCTTGGGAAAGCTAGCGTGTCTCCGACATAGTGATAACACTTGTTGCCTTCTCTAGTGCAGCTCAACCAGGTCTCGTCCCATTCGTCAATATTTGGGATATCACAAATCCCGGAAAATATGCGTTGTAGTCCAAACGAGTCGTTCGTTGTAGTTTTTGAAAAGTGATTTCTGTTAAATATAATATCTCCTTTCGAAGTGGACTTTGAGCTTTGTAACTTTGCAGATCTTTTTTATGCTCAAACAGCAACATTACAGACTAACTAAAGTTGAAAAAGTGAAAAAGCATAATAGCACCCCTTTAATATTGATGAACCTCAGACGATCAACACTCATTCAAAAAGACATTCAGGATCATCGGCAGATCATCTCACTTTATTCTGAGTGTTTGCTGTTAGAAACTGATTATATGAGTCAGAATGTATGCTAAAAGCCTATTAAACTGCTCTATGGAAAGGCAATACTATTATATTGTCATATTTTCTCATAATATGCATTGCATGGATAAAACATCAGCAAAACAAAAACAAATATCTTCATCAACTACTACAGCTAAATAACTACAGCAGCATAATATGTCTATGTTAATCTAAATATAGTCTGATTTTATGATAACTACACTCTAAAAAACGCTGGGTTATTTTTTTTTTTACTCAATTGCTGAGTTATGCCTGTTGGGTCATTATGTTAGGTTATTTTTCCAGTGTTGGGTAGTTTTTGTGTAACCCAGCTGTTGGGTTAGTGGGTGGCTGCCTAAATACAACAACGATGAAATGATGAAGTGTAGGCGTGAGACGGCCACCAATGGTCAGAATATTATAGACAAAATAATAATAATTAGCAGCAGTTCAGAGGCAAGCATCATGTTTGCAATACAAAATAACCGTTCCATTTCCATAATCAGTCATTTAAGTGTGAATGGCTCATCTTCTGAAAACTTAGCATGATGTGAAAAAAAATATTGTCAGTATAAAAATATTGAGTCAGTTTGTTACTTTATTTTATTAGTGTTCATTTATTTTATTAAACTGGATAAATTATTACACTTTTTATATTTTATGTGGTGTCATGATTTACTTTAGATAAAAACAAAGGTTTATTATTGTATGTTCGTTTGGCATTTCATTTATTGCATACCCTTTAAATTTGCTTAGTGAAAGAACAACAGCAGCAGTATGGTGTAACATCTATTTGAAACACATGTATTTGGTATTTGCTACCTCATATCTTTACTCTTTCCTTTAATTATTTTCATGCTTTGGAAAACTTGTCTCGGATGTTTCTCTACTTCACTTTTTGCATAACTCCGGGGCGTCGACACCAAGCTTTGTTGCAATTTATTTCTGGGAATTAAATGCCTTCTCTGAATCTTTAAAGTCTCTGCGCGAGCGATCGTACAGGTGCGGATATGACCGTTAATTTTTAAATCCCGCGAGCGCGCGGCTCTCTGTGGAAGCTCCAGCTCTGGAGAAGCGCGCACCCTCGCTGCTTCACACGCCAGTCCGGCGGGGGGCGCTAAACACATGCGTTTGTTTGCCAAACACCATTAAACCTCAGAAGAAAAAGTTTAGTTTCACCGCGCTCTCTGTTGTTTTCTAAAATTGTTAAGTTACTAAAATAAGGTAAAAAAACATGTTTGCTAACGAGACTTTTGAGAACCGGATGTGGTAGACTAGAGTTTTTGCTAGGGCTGCTAGCTTATGGCAAAAATCATAATCACGATTATTTTGGTCAATATTGTAATCACAATTAGGGCTGCACGATAAATCGAAATGGAATCTAGATCGCGATTCGACAGAATTGTAGTGCATATCTTTCAGTGAAGCACGGTTCTGTGATCAGCAGTAAATCTCCATCCAAAGGCCAGAGGGCGCTCTCGCGCTGAAACTCCAAATACGCCTCGCAGAAGAAACCCAGGAAATGCCTATCGCTGCAGCTGAATAAACAGAAGATTCAACTGCTTTCATTGATTCAATGTGACTAATAAACACACGACTACGGCAATATATGGTTTATCGGAGTTATTCTTATTATAATTTTCATTGAAATAATATATATTTATAATGCAATGCCTTTATCACTGCTTAAATACTATGAAATATGTTGCGAGCCTTATTCTGTGTAAGAAGCCACATCTCACAGAAGGATTTATTTCAAACACTCGACTGACGGTATGAGTTTGGAGTAAAAACATGTTATTAAATGGTATTTTCACATGCTTTCAGATGGAGCAGCATTTACTTCACAGAGCCGTAGTTCACTGAGAAGCTATATAAACAGCTGTCATTATCGTGAACGATTTCTTTGATTTCATAATCGCACAATAAAATCGTCTGCGATTTTTTTTGTGTAACTTGTCAGTGAACTACGGCTGTGTGTAGTAAATGCTGCTCCATCTGAAAGCACGTGATGATGATTTCCTGCTGATTACAGAACCGGCTTTACTAACAAAATGCGCATGACAATCGCATTCGATTAATCATAGTGCCCTAATCACAATTATTTAACACGATTATGGGTGGGCCATAAGTTCACAACATTATATGATTGATTTATTTAAAGATATTTATTAAGTGATATTTATGAAATATGTATTTTCGGTATATAATAAGGTTGGCTTGTGTACTGCAAACACATACCAGCTTCATCACTGTGTCACGCGACTCTGTTCCCCTTTCGGGCTCTGTCTCGCAATTATGGTAAGGGGCGTTACATTTCCGACGAGTGCTTGCGGTGTTCGGCCAATCACAATGCACTGGATCAGTTGGCCAATCAGAGCAGACTGTGCTTGTCGAAAGGAGGGACTTTGTAGAAAACTAAGCGTTTGAGAGAGGCGGGGCATATAGGACCTACAATAACATACAGTATTTGAAAAATAATGTGTTTTTTGAGCATTAAAGCATGTCAACATATTTTGTTACACCAAATACACAAAATAATGATCTTTAAAAAAGCATCATATGACCTTTTTAAAGTAATATGGTTTAAAACCAAGCAGCAACCTCACACTCTCTCTCGTGAAGCCTTCACGGAAGTGACTTAAAGGGGTCCTATTATGCTTTTTCACTTTTTCAACTTTAGTTAGTCTGTAATGTTGCTGTTTGAGCATAAAAAGATCTGCAAAGTTACAAAGCTCAAAGTCCAATTCAAAAGGAGATATTTTATTTAACAGAAATCACTTTTCACAAACTACAACGAACGACTCGTTTGAACTACAACGCATATTTTCCGGGATTTGTGATATCACAAAGATCGACGAATGAGATGAGACCTGGTTGAGCTGCACTAGAGAAGGCAACAAGTGTTATCACTATGTCGGAGACACGCTAGCTTTCCCAAGGCAGACGAAATTAGAGTGGTTACAATCATCCGGGTTTAAATTGTGCTGAAAATTATTTGATATTGACGCAATATTTTAAACTGAAGCTCGCAGGCAGCTATGGTAAGGGCATGACATTTCCCGACCAGGCGCTGAGTGCTGCCAATCACAGCACACACTGGCCCAGCTAACCAATCACAGCACATTTCGTATTTCAGAAGGCAGGGCTTCATTTGATACAGGAACTTTTTGAGCCGTTCATGCCACACTGCTGAGAGAGGTGTTGTAATAATGTAAAATATGTTTAAAATAATGTGTTTTTCGAACAACCTAGTATGAGAGCCTGTTCTAGTACACCCCCAAAACAAAATCAAGACTTTGTAAAAGTTGGTATTACAACCACTTCTTGTGTCTGTTTGCCTCTCTTAAGAAGAATCGCTTTATGTATCCCCCAATTGTAAGTCGCTTTGGATAAAAGCGTCTGCTAAATGACTAAATGTAAATGTAAATGCAATCACAGCACATTTCGTATTTCAGAAGGCGGGCCTTCATTTAATACAGGAACTTTTCGAGCCGTTCATGCCAGACTGGGGAGAGAGGTGTTGTAATAATGTAAAATATGTGAAAAATAATGTGTTTTTCGAACAACCTAGTATGAGACCCTGTTCTAGTACACCCCCAAAACAAAATCAAGACTTTGAAAAAGAGCATAATAAACTGTAATTTAAACTGTAAATCGTCAACTGGCCGCTAGAGGCTGGCTGCAAAAGGGAGTCAATCCCATAGACTCCCCATGTTAAAATGGCCAACTTTACAGCAGAAAAAAACATGTTTACTGGGTGGTTCAAAAAATTATTTTGGTCTATATAGTAGGGCTGCACGATATATCGTTTCAGCATCGATATCGCAATGTGCGCATCCACGATAGTCAGTATAGTTAGTATAGGCTACTGATCGTAATATTTATACTGATTGTTTTCTTTGCTCACGCACAGACATGGTGTCTACACCGGACGCGACAGCTGTACAGGGATACCCATTTTAAATACATTTAGTAGCAGAGCTACTGCATGCGATTTTCAGTGCTGAAAATCCATTTATCCTTTCTTGAAACTTCCGCATAAATGTGGAGAGTGCAGGTCACAGTTGCTTAGCCTGGTTTCTCCCAAGGTTTTTTCTCCATTCTGTCACCGATGGAGTTTTGGTTCCTTGCCGCTGTCGCCTCTGGCTTGCTTAGTTGGGGACACTTCATTTCCAGCGATATCGTTGACTTGATTGCAAATGATTGCAAAGATACTATTTAAACTGAACTGAGCTGGATGATGACATCACTGAATTCAATGATGAACTGTCTTTAACTGAAAAATGAGTGTTTACTATGGTCATTTTGCATTATTGACACACTATTTTCCTAATTAATGCTGTTCAGTTGCTTTGACACAATCTGTATTGTTAAAAGTGCTATATAAATAAAGGTGACTTGACTTGACTTGGCAACGGCAGACGCCACGAAAGCACAAGCTCCTGAGCACTTTGGAAAGAAGGAGAAAGCGGCGTGACTGGCATTTTCCCACGTGTTTTTAGGCACGACATTTGAATGGCCCCAAAGTCTGTCTACACTGGACGCGACAAAGCAACCGTTGCCCATCATTTGAACTTTGTGTCAGTACGTCATAAAGAGAACGTGGCAGCAGTTTACTGTATGGGATTTGTCATGCCGCACCACATCCAGTGAAGACAGGCAGCATCACTGATTATAATGGGTTCATTGTATGTAGTTGCGTCGCGCCGCTCGCATCCAGTGTAGACACGGTGAGAGCCACGCAGATGCACGTAAACACTAATTTCTGTTCACTTTCTTTACCCAAAATAGGGTGTTGTGAGTATTACTGAGTACACACGTAATGTAATGACTGTTTAATTCATACTGGAAGCCGGAGGGTGCCCTTGCGCAGAAACTCCACATATGCATAGTAGAAGTAATGCTCCAGGAAGAAGTATCCATTGATCGCTGTAGCTAAATAAAACGCAGGTAGAGAAATTTTAACTGAAGAAACCTGAAGACAATAAACATGCGATTGCACAAAATATATGGTATCTGTGTTCTTCAAGCAATCTTGGGTATTTTTTATGGGGATAAAGTATATTTATAATGCAATGCTAATCGACATAGACTTTATCACTGAATATAATGCTATACAATAGTATGATTTCTGCCTTATTCTGTGATACGAAACCACGTCTGATTACAAAAATAAGTTATTTCAAACACTCGACTATGTTATGAAGTTAATATGGAGAAAAAACGGTATATCGCAAACGATAAAATATCGCCCATCCCTACTGCTTATTTCATTTGTATCTTTGTTCTGTTATATTTATCTATGCTTGTAATTTGCTTATTTCCTATGATGATTTACTCGCCTACAAAATCACCCCAATCATAATTTTTCCCCCAAATAAACTATTCAAGTCATGTGGTGATTTTTTTTTTCATATGGCAATATACACTGAACAAAATTATAAATGCAACACGTTTGTTTTTGCCCCCATTTGTCATAAGCTGAACTCAAAGGTCTAAGACTTTTTCTATGTACACAAAAGGCCTATTTCTCTCCAATATTGTTCACTAATCTGTCTAAATCTGTGTTAGTGAGCACTTCTCCTTTGCCGAGATAATCCATCCACCTCACAGGTGTGGCATATCAAGATGCTGATTAGACAGCATGATTATTGCACAGGTGTGCCTTAGGCTGGCCACAATAAATTGTGGAGTTGTTCATCCCTCTCCTCTGCAAACGATTTATTGTGGTCTGCATTTGGCGAGGAGGAGGAGAGCTCTATGCATCAGCTGTATGCTTCGCCATCAAGTGATATTTTAAACTCAACGTGCTGTGGTGATAACTTAATTCACATCGACAATAAATGCAGACAACTTACGTCTTGTTGAGAAAACCATCAGGTGGTCTGCATTTGGCGAGGAGGAGGAGAGCTCTATGCATCAGCTGTATGCTTCGCCATCAAGTGATATTTTAAACTCGACGTGCTGTGGTGATAACTTAATTCACATCGACAATAAATGCAGACAACTTACGTCTTGTTGAGAAAACCATCAGCCATTGTTTTGTATATGAATTTACCGTTCAGAAGACCTTTTTCTTTCTTCATTTCTGGCAAGCTGCTGCACCCTTTACTGGCTATGGCTGCATCTTTATTTCTCCTACTAAAGGCTAGGCCACGGGTCAAACAGGAAATGTGCGCTGCATTAATAAAATGTTTGCCATTAAAATTAATTTGCGTTAATGCGTTGACACGTTATTTTTGACAGCCTTAATAAAAATTTATCAAAATGACCAATATTTTGTTTAGCAATTGTCTGCTTTACACTGTTACATCGGGGTTCATCAGGGTTACTGAGTTACAGAAAAATAACAGTTTTTACTTTTATTTCAGAGTTGACTGAAGAAAACAAGGATAATGAGGAATTGAGTGAAGTTGAGAAAATGCATCTCAGAACTGGAGAAAAACCTTTGAGTTGCTCTCAAACCAAACAGAAAGATTTAAAGAAAAGAAGCAAAACATTTTTGAGGACTTCAGACCTGAAGAAACACCTGACAGTTCATACAAAGGAGAAACCACATTCATGTTATTTGTGTGGAAAGAGTTTTTCACGTCTACAATATTTAAAAGAACACCAGAAAATACATGCTGGTGTGAGAGAGAACATGTGCTTTGAGTGTGAAAATACTTTTACTTCAGCTGAAAATTTAAAACAGCACCAGAGGATTCACACTAGAGAAAAACCTTATAAGTGTTCACACTGTGACAAGAGATTCATTCAGTCAGCAAATCTGAAAACACACGAGAGGATCCACAGCAGAGAAAAACCTTATAAGTGTTCACACTGTGACAAGAGATTTGTTCATTCAGCAAATCTGAAAACGCATGAGAGGATCCACACTGGAGAGAAACCTTATAAGTGTTCACACTGTGACAAGAGATTCAGTCGGTCATCAACTCTGAAAAGACATGAGAGGATCCACACTGGAGATAAACCGTATCACTGCACTGCATGTGGGAAGTGTTTCAATCAATCATCTTCTCTACACAGTCATACAAAAAACATTCACAGCAAGTAGATCATCTTCAGATCCAGCTCTTTCAGATCTGATGCTGTGTCCTCAACACACGAGACACAATAATGCATCAAGCAATAAAAAAAATATCATCTGGATAAATCTGTCCTAACCAGCCATTACAAGTGACATGACAAAGAAACATTCTCTAAAGTTTTCACAGTGAATAAAGTTCATCTTCAAAACCAGCAGATTCAACTGTGACATTCAGATCAACTCAAAGATAGAGTTCCTCCCCAAAGAACAATGTCAAATTTTTTTATTCTTGAATATAATTTTGCTTCGAGATATACATGGAATCACAATGCTTTCTTATGACTTTCAAATTATGTTCAATTGTCTTATAATTCATAAGTATCACTTGTAGTTTGCTTACTCTTTCATGAAGGAAAGCAGAGGTTTTTACACACTGTTCTTGTTCAGGAAGCTGAAGAAGAGACTGTAACACTTTTAAGAGAGACTGAGATTTAATTTTAATCTCTTTATTAAACAGCTCTTCATTGATATTTTTTAAACTAGTTATTCTTCTTCTATGATATATTTAGAAAACGCAGATGCATGATATACTGTCAGCTTTGTAACTGATCCTTCTGTGCTTCTCTTGAATGAATACCTGAAACCGGTATTAAAGGAGCCCTGGGCCTAAATTACAAAACACTGTAGTATTGATAAACTCTGACGATATCAGTTCTGCTTTCAGTACTGAAAAAAATTAAGAAAATACACTTACAATTTATTACTGGTACATAAACGTTATCAAGCTAATTGCAACTGTTTCTATATGTGATAATATCAAGACACTCAAGGTTTATGGGATGTTGTGTTTGGTAAAACACTACTTGTTGGATTTGTGTCCGTCAGATGAAGTCTGAGCACTGAAACATATGCAACTAAGATTTTTCAATAAACTTTGTTCCTTTTTATCATCACTTCGTCTCCTGCTTCTGGTCTTCTCTGGCTTTGCTCAGTCATCTTCTAGGCTTATAGAAGACTGTTAATACAGTTTAGACTTGATGTTAATGGGTTTTGGTATCGACAACCCTCCTGGCTATTTGTTGAGACTCCAGACAAAACAGATATTTTCTGACAGGATCTGTTATCCTGGATCTTAACTATCTGGCTTGGAGACTCAATCTAACATAAATTTTGTTGAAAAAAAAAAGTACTTGTACTTTGTTTAAAAGTACTTAGCTTAGAACTACCACATTTTGCTATAAGTTTGATTACATCATATAATAATTGCTGTTAATAGTGTTCATCGTCTGTTTTATTGCGTCTTTAATTGATTTTTCCGTACATTTCTGCCATATGTACATTAACTGACAGTCACCACTGATAAGCTACCACTAAATATTGTAGAAACTTAATTTGCTGTAAAGTTGCTTTGCAACGATTTGTATCGTGAAAAGCGCTGTACAAATAAACAAATAAACTTGAATTGAATTAGTTCATATAGTGTCCCTAATTATTTGATGCTTCAGAAAAAATATTCAACAGCTCTAAAGATTTTCCCTGTTACAGCAAACCAAAATATAAATCTGCCTGAAGCTTTATAATCGTCAGCATTATGAATGAAGAATAGACACCAACCTGTTTGTTCTTCAGTATCTTCAGTGTGTTTGATTCTGCAGGGCTCTGGATCGCTCATCTTCTCTCTGTCCTCTTTAATAAACTCATTAATATTTCAGCTCTTCCTGATGATTTGATGCTCCTCTTCACTTGTGAACTGATGGAGATATTCCAGCATTTATTGCTGAATTACGGTGGGAGGAGCTTCACTGATGATGTGTTGCAGTGGGAGGAGCTTCACTGATGATGTGTTGCAGTGGGCAGAGCTGATCTGCCAAAATAAAAAATATATCAGTTTTTAATATATCTATTACTGTGTCCAGATGTCAAATTTTTGTGTCTGCATCAAATTAAATTTACAAAAGTGATTTTATACAGATAGCAAATCAATTAAATGCAAGTGTCTATATGTTTCAAATAATTTTTGTGAAAACAAAATGTCAAAATATAGGGGAAATAATGTTCCATCATCATTCAGCATAACAGATATATTTATGTAAAAATGAAACAACATAGTTATTCTGACCTGTACTTATTAAAATTTGTAAAAGAAAAGTGACTATATACTATTACATTTTAAATGATTGAAATTGTATTGCTAACAATAGTTATAGCAATACCAATATCTAGTAATGCGAGGGATAGTGGCAAAATATACAGATTTAAAATATAAATTAATGAATTTTTGGGGGCTACACTATATATGATCCTTAAAGATATGATTTTAATATGTCATCAAATGATTTTTGTTCTAAATATGCCTGATATTTATTTTTTATTTATTTATTGCAATATAAACACCTTTTTGTCTTTGACTCGTATATTAATTGACACATTTAAGCATCCACATTTATCTATCATAAACAACTGATGCAAATTACCACATTTTTATTTCTAATTCTAACATTATTCTGTTTATTCATAAAATTACTGTAGATATACAGAAACAGAAAAACATTTGAAAGTATAAAGTCAGAAAAAAAATGCACATTTGTAAAAAAACAACCCTCAGTCTGTTGACATCAATGAAACAAGCTTTAAGTGTCCATTCACAGGAGATCTGAAGACATCAGCATAATAAATGAGGAGAAAACAGGAACTACTGACATGAAATAAAGAGTATTTTCAGCAGCATAATAACACAACAACACATAACAATCAGGTATTAATTATATTTTTATAACCTGTCTTTTCATTAATTGTCTTTTTAGCTGCAATATTGTACAAATAATCTTTTAAGAGTGTATTAAAACGGGCACACATTGAACACCTGTAGAAACCTGTTTTTGCATCAACTTTCAAGACTTTGTTTACTTCCAGAAAGCACTGTCACTTTAATTTGGTTAATTAATTGTTTTATTTATTTGTATCCCTGGCATATATATATATATATATATATATATATATATATATATATATATGCCAGGCAGTGTAGTGATGGGGTGATTCATGTATGTTATATATGGGGGTTATTTCATAGATGTGCAATACGGGCCTGATTCACACTCCTAATCAGTAGGTGGCGGTAATGCACCTAAAAGTTGTATGCCATCCCTGCTAAAAAAAACAGTTAATCCAGCCTAAGCTGGTCAGGCTGGTTTTTATCTGGTCTCCCAGCCTGGTCTTAGCTGGTTTATCAGGCTGGTTTTAGAGGGGTTTTGACCACTTTTTTATCTGGTTTAAGCTGGTCAGGCTGGCTGGTCTTAGCTGGTTTTAGCTGGTCAGGCTGGTCCTAGCTGGTTTAAGCTGGTCAGCCTGGTCTTAGCTGGTTTAAGCTGGTCAGGCTGGTCTTAGCTGGTTTAAGCTGCTCCGGCTGGTCTTAGCTGGTTTAAGCTGGTCAGGCTGGTTTTAGCTAGTTTAAGATGGTTTTAGCTGGTCAAATTGATTGATTTTGACTGACTGACTGACTGATTGATTGATTGATCACATAGTGTTTGCCCCAATTTTCCTGTCAGTGGGTGTTGTGACAATGCAAATAATTCAAATTTTACTTTTAATAATCTGCAGGACCACAAGCAGCCATTCAAACTATTTTTTATTTGATCTTGCAGGCACTTTAAAAAAACATTGATATTCTAACAAATATTTACAAAATTATTGGAATGATTAAACTGCTAAAAAAAAAACTATATCAACAATTATCTGAAGGCGAACAATAACAGAATTATAGACATATTATACATTTTCATTTTTCCTTTCTTTTTTTATGATGTCTTGTATTTTTTGGGATATGTAATACCCCACTTGTTTCTTCCTCTTCTCTCTCTCTCCTCTTTCAGGCTCCTTTTGTTTCAGCCAGTCACTGAAACAGACTTGAAAGAGACATAATTTAGATTATTAATTTGTGAATTATCAACTAGTAAAACTATTTAAAATGGCAAGTATCATGTCTTTGTTGCACATTTTGCTTTTTTCAGACATAGCAATGAAATGATGTAGGTGTTTCATTATGTTCTAGATATTTTATTGACTGATAAATGAGTATAAATGGATGAATATGAATGAGAATATCTTGAGCATGAACAATTTTTCAACTGTTTTTAACAAAATTGGTGGTGGTTAAGGGTTACATACAGTGCATGCATGAATTAATAGAGAAATTAGATTACCTCTCAAAACGTGCAACTTGGAGGGTGTCAGGGGAGGCTTTTGTGAATTTCTGTTTGTGGGACACTCCTTTCCTGACACACTTCTTCTTTGTAAAGTGGCTGTCCCCCACAATGCCACAGCCATCTCTTTTACGAAGAGAGAATCCTTTGTGGTTGACGTAATTTTCCTCCACACCTCTTCTCTAATCCAAATATTGTCTCCTACATGGATCTTCAAAACAGAAAATAAATGAGCATTTGCTTTAGGCACACCTTAAATTGAAGGCCACTTAAAAGACCAGATATTTAGTACATTTTTGATTTCCATTGACTTAAATTGTATGAACAAAACCTCTCAAGGGTCATTCCGTGTCAAAGCAACTAAATTTCAGCAACTTCCCCACCTCAATTTTTTTGAGGTGGGGACAAACATAAAAAGCCAAAATATTAATGATGAAAGCCAAAATATTAAATGTCACAGATGCACAGATTGTGTACATCGACGACCTCATCTTCTCCAGGAACCTGGCTGAACATCGCCACCATGTGAAACAGTTCTTCAGATGTTGAGAGAGCACCATCTGTACCTCAAACTGGAGAAGTGTGAGTTCCATCGTGAAACCATCCAGTTCCTCAGTTATTATCGACCATCATGGCATTCACATGGACTAGAGGAAGATACAAACCATCAGAGATTGGCCTCAACCTACCACCATCAAGGAGCTCCAACGTTTCCTAGGCGTTTGTCAATTTCTATCGCTGATTCATCTTCAACTTCAGCCAAATCTGTGCACCTCTCACCTCACTCCTCAGGAATAAACTTAAGTCTCTGTTCTGAATGCCTGATGCCATCAACGCCTTCCATCAGCTCAAGAAAGCCTTTTGCACAGCACCCTGGCATACCTGGATCCACAACTCCCTTTCGTAGACAAGGTACATGCATCCATGGTCGGGGTAGGAGCAGTCTTGTCCCAGCGCCACAGAAAGCCTCCCATCCTCCATTCATGTGCCTTCTACTCAAAGAAACTATCCCCGGCAGAGCAAAACTGACATTGGAAACCGGTAGCTCCCCGGTGGAGCAAAACTATGGGCTTTGTTCTTCACTTGCTTCAACTTTACAGTCACTTACTGGCTGGAACAGTAAGGAACCAAAAGGCAGATGCACTGTCCCATATCCATCACCCCGAGGACAATAACTCTCTCCTCCAGAACCCATCCTCCTTCCAGTCATCATTTTGAGTCCCATGTAGTGGTCCCATGACGATCAGATCTTGGAAGCCACTCGCTCTGAGCCTGCTCTACTGGGAGGTCCAGGAGGGAAAGTTTATGTACCATCATTCCTACTGCTAACCCTTCTGGATTCATTCATCTCCGGGCTCTGGACACCCAGGCAGTCAGCAAACCCTCTCGCTTCTCCAACATCACTACTGGTGGCCCAGCATGGTCCGGGAAGTCTCCCAATTTGTCAGGAGCTGCTCAGTCTGTGCCATCTCCAAGACTTCCCAAACCTACCTTAAGGAAAACTGGTTCCACTGCCAGTCCCTTGCCAGCCCTGGTCCCACCTCGGAGTGGACTTTGTGACTGATCTCCCTCCATCCAACTCCAATGCCTGTATTGTAGTGGTTGTAGACAGGTTTTCAAAGGCTTGCAAACCCACACCCCTGAAAGGACTGCCCACTCCTTCGAGACAGAAGAACGTCTTTTTCAACATGTCTTCTGAAACATTGGACTACCCGAAGATATAGTGTCAGGCCATGGGCCACCATTCATTTCCAGGGTCTGGCGAGCCTTCTTCCAACTCCTTGGAATTTCCGTCAGACTATCACCTGGATATCATTCCCCAAACCAATGTCAAGACTGAATGCGAGATCCAAGGTATTGGTAGATACCTGCAATCCTACTGCCATGACCACCGGCACAGATGGAGCCATTTCCTGCCCTGGGGTGAGTATGCACAGAACTCTGTACGGCAAAGTACCACCGGCCTGACACCCTTCCAGTGCATATTTGGTTTCCTGCTGCCCCTGTTTCCCTGGTCAGGTGAGCCGTCGTTCCAGCAGTGAACCACTGGTTCCAAAAGAGTTAGAGGTTCTGGGACTCAGCACATGTCCACCTGCAAAAGGCATGTTGGAAAAAAACAAAAGCCAGGCCAATGCTCGCCTCTCCAATGCTCCCCAATACCAACTGGGTCAAAAGGTCTGACTTTCCACCAGGGACAGTCATCTCTGCCTGCCTTGTCGTAAGCTGAGTTCCCACTACATAGGTCCCTTCAGCATCAGGAGGCAGATAAACAACGTCACTTACCAACTCAACCTCCCCTCTTACTACCACATAGCACCTACCTTTCACATCTCCCTTCTCAAACCATTCACTAACCCTTTGGTCTCTCTTCCTACATGAAATGGCTAATCTGACATTCCTCTTTCTGCAGAGATTACAGATGAACAACTAATCTACTACATCAACACCATCCTCGACTCCTTGGGAAGGATACGGCCCAGAGATAAGATTGTGGGTTGCACGTGATGGCATCCTTGACCCAGCCCTATTGACAGAGTTCCATGCTCAGCATCCTAACCGTCCTACACCCAGGAGCCTTGGCCATCAATGTTGCCGCATCGTGCGGGCAACTGGAGCCGCCTGTGGAAGGGAGGGTACTGCCACAGAGTCACCAG
>NW_015506907.1:0-9001 GCF_001515645.1 Sinocyclocheilus grahami
TCCATCCTGTAGGTGGGTCTGTTGTGAGACGTAGATCCTACAATGCCTTAGAAAAAAGCATTACTGGTGTTCATCTTAAGACAAAACAAAGGCACTAACATGTTTAAAGATCAGTCAGTGCAAGTTTCTTTCAGTTGAAACAGCTCAGATTTACGTTTTAGTCTAGGACTAGGCTTAAGCCTTGTCTGTGAAACCGGGGGAAAATTTATGTCACTGCCAAAATTTTGGCCATGACTGTATGTCTGACCTGTTCAGGACGCTTGACCCGAGGGCTTCGGCTTCGTGGCCTGAGCCTTATGGCTTCAGGTGAGTTGTTCTCGCCCTAATGGTAGCCCTTACTGCCTTTCAGGGTCCTTAAGCATGAGTGCCATAGGTCAGGCTCGTAGGACGGCTTTTCATTCTACGCTTGTAGAACACATTTTCATAATATACAGTATCTCACAGAAGTGAGTGCACCCCTCACATTTTTGTAAATATTTTATTATATCTTTTCATGTGACAACACTGAAGAAATGACACTTTGCTACAATGTAAAGTAGTGAGTGTACAGCTTGTATAACAGTGTAAATTTGCTGTCCCCTCAAAATAACTCAACACACAGCCATTAATGTCTAAACCGCTGGCCACAAATGATGCAGTTAGAAATGTATTAAAAACAAGCCTATCGCCTGTTTGAACTCTGTACCATATGTGAAAATAGTTTAGGAATCCCTCATTACAGCCGTGACAGAAGACAATATTTTTCATTGAAAAGACCTGTCTCTCGGATAAACATCTCGGAAATAGATGGGGTGACTTTTTGTTTTTCAAAGCAGATCCATAGCGAACCCCTCCCCTTTCATGAACTCTCAGCGGGGCGAAATGACAGTATTGTTGGCCTGTATGTACTCAATACCCACAAAACCATATCATATATATCAGTCTGGTGAGTAAACTAAAAAATTTACTAGCCAATGGCGATTCAATTGCCAAGGTGTCCGTAGAGGGTTGCTGGTGCAAGTGAATGATAGAGTTGCATGTCATCTTCATACTGGTGAAAGGAAATATTGTATTGTAGGTATTGTAGGTTAAATAATAGAGGACCAAATATTGATCCTTGAGGAACCCCAGTACCCAGTGTAATGTAGTATTTATTCCCTGCTACTTAAGTAGGATCTGAAGCAGTCTAAAGCAGGACCTGATAGACCAACTGTTGGGGACTGCCCCTCTAAATTCCAGTTCTTTTAATGGTATTAGCCACTTCAGCACTCTGGTCAGGGTGTAGTAGTCATCAGATATCTTTCCACCATTTATTTATGATCAAGGTTTTACCATATAAAATTATACTGATACTGATTATACATTGGAGGTAGCTTTTAATAATTTTTTTGTCCTGCACTTTGTGATGTTACACAGGTGGAAATATACTGACAGCTCTGTATGCGTAACAAAGTACACGTCACTTTCGCCAAACACGTATCCGCTAGAAGTTGCATAGTGCATATTTGACATAATACAAACTCTTAACAGATATAAAATACAGATTTAAATAATACTAAAAGACTTAATCTAAGGAATTTACAACACCAAACCAGTTCTGCAGTTGGTCGAGCAGAATCTCATGATCAATGGTGTCAAAAGCTGCACTCAGATCTAGAAAACAAGGATTGCCAAGAACCCACACATTGCAAGATAATCAGGCTGATTTTGGGCCCAGTTCTCTCCTTCCGACAATCCTAGGTAAAGTCTTGATTATCTTGATGGCTCTACAGATTATCTTATCAGATTTTCCTGTTTTGTGCAGTGTGTTAAGTGTGCTCATCTGCTCGGAAAGAACGTTGGGGCTGCACTGATCTCAAATCGTAAATATACTACAAGTTGAATGTTTACAATCAGACATCCTGTTATGTGGGGGGAATACTGAGGACAAACCTGCATCTACTCTGCAGATTGTCACATGGAACAAAGTGATAACTAATCAAAAAGCAAGCTGATGGAAGATCGAAGCATTACTCACCTCTAGCTCATGCTGTAACATATAATGTCCATGATAAGGCCATCTCTACAACTTCATTCAAACCTTTTTCTTTTTTCAGTAAATTATCTGTAAAAAGTAGTCCAAACACTATTATCGCCATTTATTCTTGCCCATTTTCCACCATGTTTCTTTACTCTAAAGTCACAATTTACCATAAGAGATTTTTGAGAAACTTCACAGTTGGGACTGTTTTTGTTTTTGAATGGAATATGTTAGTATCTGGTGTGCTGTCTTGGTCACATCATGGTACTCCACACACTATAGGAACAAAACTGTTAAACCTATTATTACTATTATTATTATTTTTTTTATCGTCATGTTTGTGTTATCTCATATTTTTTTAAATCTGAAAAGGCTTTTTAGTGTGGGCCAGATTTCCCAAGTCCCGAATAGCTTGCAGATAATTTAAAACCTTAATCAGGGCAGTTAATTTGCTGTGGTTTGCCCAGAAGCCAAAATGAAATGTCTCATTGAGTTTATGGGCAGGGTATAGGTGTACATTTAACACAGGTGATTTTGCTGTACTTAAACCATAAATTAAGCTTATAGCGTTAGTTCTGGCACGTCACGATCAAGCTTGCATCAGGTGACTCTCAGCTGATCCACATCTACCTATAGGAATACGACGCCTATCACGGCATTCCTATATAAGGTCTGTTCAGAATTATTCAGCAGCTTTATCGCTTGATCAGGAGCGAATTAGACGGCAAATTCCGTCTCTATGGGAATCGTACAATCAGGAATTTTGTGAGAGGGGTTAGTTTCCCACAGTTTCTCATTAGATTCAAGTTTGTGAAATTGAATGCGAATTCGCCGTGTTGATTGTTATGCGCTGCAAGGAAGTGACCTGAGCAAGCACCGCTTCTCGCAATGAAACATCATTGACATGGACTCTTTGCCCAAAAATCATCGCTGAATTTGTGCTAACATGACTGCATCAACAACACTTTGCACAAAATCTGCCTTCCCCACTGGAAGTAGTAATATATCAAGAAGGGGGTCAAGCATCCACGTCACAACTGGCTATTTCACCCTTTATTTATCTCTGAATGTCTACGCGAAGCTAAGCTAAGTTTCTTCTTTTATTCTCATTGCTAATGCTATATTGGAAAAAATTATATATTGGCAAATATTGCTCATTGTTTAAGGCTAGTTGTTCAGTAACATGTTTGCTGCTTGGCATGCTGATTCTTTAGGCTTATTAGATGTATTTCAAAATGCTGGTACACAGTTAAACTTACCATAGCAAGATGCTTGTTTTTAAAGCTGTTTAATTCTACCTGATATGACAGGCGTGCTGCTTAAAGCTCATCTTGTATTGGGAATGCAGTTTCTTTAAACTTATCCTTTTAACTATTCTTGCCAACATGCTATGTTTAAGTCAGCGACATGCTGTTGTTTAAAGTTATCTAGTGTATCGGTAATATGCTTGTTACTTAATGCACTGTATGTATGTATTTTTCGCTACTAAAAGTTATTCAAATGCTAACAACGTTATCTGGATGAGGGCAACATGCTTGCTGCTAAACTTAGGATATTGACCATATGCTTGTTGCTTAATTTTTTCAGGTAACAGTTACCGCATTAAAGGGGCATGCTGCTCTTCTCAGTTGCTTATTAAAGAAGAGCACCCTTCTGCTGCTGCTCCTCTTCTGTAAAGGGCATGCTGCTCTTCGTACCTGCTGGCAAAGAGCACCCCTTTCACTGCTACTCTCCTTCTGTAAGGGGAGATGGCCCCAGTAGCCGCTATTTTAGAAGGTCATTGCTTTAAAACAGTGTATTGGGAAATATTGCTTGTTGTTTAAGGCTAATCTAGTGTGGGTGGATGGGCAGGGAGTTTTTGGCCCAGAACAGAACCATACCGCCAAATCCAAACTGTATGCTAACCCAGATAGCAAAATACACTCGGGCCAGTTCCAGTTAGATTCTCACATGCTGGAGACTTACCCCTGTGTGCTCACTGCCCGATTCCGACCCGAATCAATCGGCCCAGATGCGGCAGCCGTGAGTGTGCTGACGCTGCTGGAATCGGCCCGACACTAATGTGCACTCGCAAGGTCCCATTTCAATTATAGACTACAATACAGAAATAAATAACACGACTTAAAACATCTATTGTCAGGGGTATGGACCTGTCTGTGTGTGTTTTTCTCCCCATGTTCTCCGTGACTTAGTTTTCTCCCTTGTCTGTTGCTTCATTTGATTCTCCTGTGTTCATTAATTATCCCTCGATAAGTTTAGTATTTATAGTGTAGTCTGCCCCATGTTTCCTTGTCGAGTCTTATTCGTCTCCTGGTGTGCTACGTGTTCCTGCCTGCCCTGTGTTACCCCGTTTGGATAAATGAAGACTGTTCTATTGGAATTCTCCCTCGTCTCCGCGTTCCTCGCTCTTCACAGTAGGCAACATGACAGAAGACCCGACCTACAAAAACTTTATTTGCGTTTACCCCTCCATTTGTTTTCCACATTTTGTTCAGTGTTTTGTTTTCTATTTTCCCCACTGATCCCTACGGCCCCTTCTTCCGCCCGGATTACCTCCTCCTCTTGCTGGAGCAGTGGGAGAAGGATCACTCAAGGGCCATACCAAACTGTTTCTGGCCATCGCCCATCTCACCAGCTACCCGGACGACGCGCTCTGCACATTCTATGACGCCATCTCGAACCCCTCGTGCAGAGCGCCATCATACGAAGATGGCCTTAGAGCGGATTTTGCCGCCTTTGTGTAGTGGATACTGGCGAGAAAGTTCCACTCCAGACCGAGCCCAGCCCACCATCACCTCTCTGTGCGGAGCTCAAGCTCAAGCCCACAGTTGACGGAGAGCCCGAAACCGCCGCGACCGACGAGCCATCGCCCCATGGAGCGACAGAGCGACCAGCTTCTCTGCTCACCTTCAGCCCACCATCAGTACGGTGCGAGACCCGCAGGGCTTCCAGTCTCCATTGTTGACGTGGCTGGAGAATCCCTTGCCACCGCCTCCAGCCTCTGAGTCCCAGACTCCGCCTCGGCCCATCGACCCAGCGGCTCCACCATGGCTCCTAACTCCCTCCTCACCGCTGTGGCCCGGCAGTCCAGTGGCTCCGACGGGCTCCCTCATCCCGATATAGTTTTATAGACCTAGTTTTCTCCCTTGCCTATTGCTTCATTTGATTCACCAGTGTTTGTTAATTATCCCTCGTTAAGTTTAGTATTTATAGTGCAGTCTGCCCCATGTTTCCTTGTCGGGTCTTATTTGTCTCCTTATGTGCTACGTGTGTGTTCCTGCCTGCCCTGTATTACTTTGTTTGGATAAATGAAGACTGTTTCTATTGGAATTTCTCCCTCGTCTCCGCGTTCCTCGCTCCTCACATTAAGCACCGTGACATCTATAAATGTCTCATTATGATGAATGCAATTTTAAAGAACTCACTTGATCAAGTTGGCATGAAGAAAATGTATTTACATTTTTTTTTTTTACAAAACAATGCAATTAAAGCCAAACAACAACAAAAACAGAAGTTGTTATATAGAAAGTGCATAGCTATTAAACAATATTTTGCAAAATTACCCTTGCATTTACTTGCACATACTTGGATTGTAAAATTGAATAAGTATAAACATAAACACTCAGGTAACACTTTACAATAAGGTTTCATTTGTTAACATTAGTTACCTACCTAACATGAAATAACAATGGCAAATACTTCTAAAGCAAATATTAACCTTAATGTAAATTTCAACAATTACTAATACATTATTAAAAACAAAAGTCATATCAGTTAACATTATTTAATGGATCTGAGCTAACATGAACTAACAAAGAACAGTTTTATTTATTATTAACTAACAGTGACAAAGAATGCATATTGTAACAAATGTATTGCTCATTGTTAGTTCAACAATCAACATTTACTATGATACCTTATTGTAACACATTGGTAAATGGCAAAGTTTTGAAATTAAACACATTTTGTACTTTTTTTTAAATTATCAAATAATTTACAACTATTACAATGTATCGTATTGAGTGAAATGATGATTACTGTTCCTTGGTTGTTGCTCATTTTCAAATCACTCAGGATTTATGGTCGTTGTGATGTAACATGTCTTTCATGTATTAATCCGGTGATATCTTTGTTTGGGAGCTTTAATTTTTGCACCTGTAAAGAGCAAATAATATAAAAGTATCTATTACTAAAAGGTCTAACTTAATGTGCCAAACTGAATTAAATTAAATACATATGTTGTAGCAATGTACCTGTTGTTTGACAGACTATTTACAGCACTAACTGCAATGACAGCAAAATAAGTGGCTGTGCCGAGCATTATTAATATTTAGTGTGTAGCTAATGGTTATTGAAGGGAGAGCTCACCCAAAAATGAAAATCATTTACTCCCCCTCATGTTGTCTATATGGACAAACGTGTTGGTATTGATTACCAGCATTCTTCAAAGTATCTTCTTTTGAGATCTGCAGAAAAACAAATGTCAGAGGTTTGGAAAAATGTTTTGTAAATTATGACAGATTTCTGAGTTAACTATACTTTTAAGTAAATTAATAGAAACACTTTTCACTAGTCATCACTGTGCAGAAACATAACAGTGAACGCTGCAATAAAATGCTTGAAAAATACACATTCAGTAGATCTAAACCTTGCTGTTTGTCAGTAGGTCTCTTCAGTTAAGATTCCCCCCAGTTACTGCAGAAAATAACATTGTGTAATGGTCAATGTAGACATTTATTTGAACTTACTTTCTCATTGGCTCTAACTGCTCCTTGTTAGTCCAGTCAGAGAAGTATAATAAAGATGATGTCCACTTTCTTGGACTGCAGGCACTGCTGGTGTTCACAGGTGTCTAAGGAGTAATGTCTGCCATTTCTTCAGCGATGAAAACACTTCTCTTGTTTACTAGAAAAAATGTATTTGTGTCATGTTAAGAGAAATAATCAGTTATTCCCATGTGTCTCGACATGCTGAGTGAGGAAGCAACTAAAGTAGCAACAAATGTGATAAACTGTGAGGCTGTGTTTGTGTTGTAGTCAGTTACACATTTAGCAACTGTAAAAGCAGATGATTTTAGACATCTATTGCAGATGATTTTAGACATACTGATGCATATTAATATGATTGCAGTACATTCTCGTCATAAAAATCACTGAAACTAGCTTATTATTAGCTTATGTATTTAGTTGAGGTTATTTGAAAACGATCTTCTCTAATACATGCTACAAAAAATCATTTTCACTCTCACGTCCTTTAATATATATGGAATGAAAACAACCTTTGCTCATTGTAAGTGCATTCATAAAAATAAGAATGTGAAAACTAAAAATACAAACCTTTCTCCTTGTATAGGCTGCACTGTCATCATCCTCCTCTTCCTCATCTGTTTGCGGATTGTAGTGTTGCTCGTCAAAGTTTACTGCAGCGTAAACACTTTATCCCACATAACAAAACTCAGATCAAAGATGAAAAAGATTTTGTTCATTTATTAACTTGCGTTTTCGGGCAAAGCAAGAAAGCCACGTTCGCTGCAATCTCGCACGCAAAGCTAACTTTTAGCAAGTTCCTTTATGAGCTTATAAGTGCCTGTGTTGGTAAAATATTGTTAGTAAAAAAAATGTAAATGCGCAACCAGAATTGTTTTATCGAAATGACTCCATACATCCGTATCTCTTTGTAAGTAATCCATTGTTTTGTTGCCATCCAAACCGCACAAACATGGTGGACACGAGCACAGGTACAAGACTCCTCCCACACTGCACGAGTGAAGGTGAATGAATCACCTAAATGGCATTTAAAATACATACAAGCAAGCATATAAAAGAATTACCTGCTGCATTACATAAATAGATTTGCTGTAGTTATAAATATTATAGAAAGTTCTGTCCTATAATACTTTTTTATTATTTAAATTTTACTGCAGCATGTGATGCAGTAATGATTCAGCATGCGCATGGATCCACACACAATCATAATCAATTTAATCATCAGTAGAGCTATAAACATTTCATCCATTGTTATTAAGGATGTAGCACTATCTGATCACTTCTGTATTTTCTTTGATATATTGATCTCTGTTACCACTGAATCTAGATCGGTCTCAGTCAGAAAGAGATGCATTACTGAAAACACTAGTGTGCTATTTATGGAGGCTATATCTCTAACACCAAGCATTTCTGCAGACTCTGTTGATTTTCTCCTTGATTCCTTTAACTCAAATGTTAAAAATGTTATTGATTACATTGCTCCTGTGAAAGTCAGTAAGAAGACTGGCAGACAGAAATCAGCTTGGAGAAAATCAACAGCAGTTCAGAGTATGAAAATAAAATGCAGAAAAGCTGAGCGGATGTGGTGGAAGACGAAACTTGAAATTCACTATAGCATCTATAAAGACAGCCTTCATGCTTTTAATGTGAAACTAGCCACAGCTAGACAGACTTTCTTCTCAAACCTTATAAACAGTAATTTTAACAACACTCGCACTCTTTTTGTTACTGTTGAGAAACTGACAAACCCCCCAAGTCAGATTCCCAGTGAAATGCTCTCCGACAGCAAATGCAATGAGTTTGCTTCCTTCTTTTCTGAGAAGATCAATAATATCAGGAAGGCGATTAGCACATCCCCAAGTTATGCAGAGGTCAGACAGATTCGACCACAATATCAAAAAGAAGATACTATGTCTGCTTTTGAAGAAATTGATAGCAAAATTTTGGAAGAAATAGTACAGCACCTTAAATCGTCAACATGCTATCTTGACACACTTCCCACATATTTTTTCAAAAGGGTGCTTAACTGTTTGGAAGCAGATCTCTTAGAAGTGGTGAACGCCTCACTTCTTTCTGGGACTTTTCCAAACTCCCTGAAAACTGCAGTTGTTAAACCCCTTCTGAAAAAGAGCAATCTTGATAACACCATATTGAGCAACTATAGACCAATATCAAATCTTCCTTTTATAGGAAAGATTATTGAAAAGGTAGTCTTTAATCAGCTGAACAAATACTT
>NW_015506907.1:9196-10805 GCF_001515645.1 Sinocyclocheilus grahami
AGAACCAGAAAATCTGAGCATATCACACCAGTCCTCAGGTCCTTACACTGGCTTCCAGTTACATTTAGGATTGATTTTAAAGTACTTTTACTCATTTATAAATCACTCAATGGCCTAGGACTGAAATACGTTGCAGATATGCTCACTGAATATAAACAGACCACTCAGATCATTAGGATCGAGTCAGTTAGAAATACCAAGGGTTCACACAAAATAAGGGGAGTCCGCTATTAGCTATTATGCCGCCCGCAGTTGGAACCAGCTTCCAGAAGAGATCAAATGTGCTAAAACATTAGTCACATTTAAATGCAGACTCAAAACTCATCTGTTTAGCTGTGCATTTATTGAATGAGCACTGTGCAATGTCCAAACTGATTGCACTATATTTTATGTATAATCATTTTCTGTTCTTAACTGTTTAAAATTAATTTTAAACCTTTTAAATACATTTTTAAATCATTTTCAAAGTTTTAAATTCCTTGTTTTATTGTTGTGATTATATTTTTTATTATTATTATTTTCTTTTCTTTTATGTAAAGCACTTTTAATTACCATTGTGTATGAAATGTGCTATATAAATAAACTTGCCTTGCCTTGCAGATATTTTGTTTTTGATAAATTCACGGCATTAATCTAGTAGTTAACATTATAAGATACTGTCAGGGTATTAAGTAAATTTTAAAACAGTTGTATGTTAATTATTGATATATTAATGTAACCGTCTATGACTGAACCAAGCCGAGTCATTGCCAGAAATGGCCCGTACTCTACAGCCAGATGCGGGCGAGTTACGGTGGACTGGAAATTGGCCCAGTGCTTTGCAGCCGTAACAAAAACACATGCGCCAGAGCGAGCTGCAGGCCACACTTGGCCCGGATCATACTTGCCGATGCCGAGTCTGAGCCGCAGGCGCCATGGGGCAGCCGAGCTCGGACCGATTACTACATGCTATCTGGGAAGTGTCAATCATTTTGACGATAGTGGTCCTGACAGAAATGAAATGTATAGCGTTAGTTCTGGCAGGTCACGTGAGTCAGGCTTGCATTGGCTGATTCTCTGCTGATTCATATCTACCTATAGGAATATGACGCCTATCACGTCATTCCTATATAAGGTCTATTCAGAATTATTCTGCAGCTTTATCGCTTGCTCAGGAGCAAATCACCCTCCTCCATCCCCAACTCCTCCTTTTGCCACAGTCAGGACTTGGCTTCTGATATTTCTCGTTGAATCAGACTTTACTTTATCTTGAATAATGTGTCACACTTTATCTTGAATAATGTGGGGGGCCGAGAGCCGTGGGAACGGAGCGAGGTCGGTGGAGTAAATGCTAATGCTCGACACCTGCACCACTCACCGGTCTCGAGTCCCACGGAGGAGCTCCGGAAGGATAAAAGGAGAAGTGACGACAGTGCTGGACGAGAGAGGACCAAGCCTGGATTTTATTTTGTGTTTTGTGTGCAGCAGTCGTCCGCGAGGGGCTGCCGCTTTACTTTCATTTTGTGTTTATTTATTTTATTAAAGTTTTGTTTAAGTGTTCGCCGGTTCCCGCCTCCTTCTTCCCGAACTACGAACGTTGTTAAATTGGTGCCGAAACCCGGGAGTAAGG
>NW_015506907.1:13209-19900 GCF_001515645.1 Sinocyclocheilus grahami
CGACACCTGCACCACTCACCGGTCTCGAGGACCTCCGGAAGGATAAAAGGAGGAGTGACGACAGTGTTGGACGAGAGAGGACCAAGCCTGGATTTTATTTTGTGTTTTGTGTGCAGCAGTCGTCCGCGAGGGGCTGCCGCTTTACTTTCATTTTGTGTTTATTTATTTTATTAAAGTTTTGTTTAAGTGTTCGCCGGTTCCCGCCTCCTTCTTCCCGAACTACGAACGTTGTTATATTGGTGCCGAAACCCGGGAGTAAGGAGGGACACGATCCGACACTCACCGCTGTGGGGAGTCCGCGGTGCCATCGAGCGTGGCGGAGCAGTCTGCCACCATGGAGGCTCGAGGCGGTGGGCTGGAGTGAGTTGCCGGGGGGGGGCGGACGAACTTGCTGCCGGCCGCCTATGCTGTGGAGGGATGGCTGCCATCCGTGAGGGAGCGGAGGAGACGCCGCCGTTCGCCTGAGGCTGCTGCCATCCGCCATGATGGGGGGGGGGAGCAGGGAACGGGGGACTCCTGCCGACTGCCCGAACCCGGAGGAGCCGTCGCCGTCCACCGGGCGGCGGAGGAGTGTCGGGCCGTCCACCGAGGGCTATCCAGTGCCACCACCAGGCATCGCGGATGAGTTTACCCAGCTGGTGGAGGGCCGAGTGGCAGTGTGTCTGGGAACCGGAACAAGATTTTTTCCTCTCTCCCCTCTCTCGTCTCTGTCTCTCCTCATCCTTCCGTCTCCTTTTCTCTCGCCTCGTCTGTCTGTCCTTACCCCCAGGTACGCCGCGGCTGCCATGATCGGCTCCCCCAGAGGGGGGAGGGGGGGAGTAAAGCGCAGTCTCGTGAGTACCCCCCGGCCTGCAAGGGGCGATGGGGGTATGTTACGAGAGGGGCGGGGCCGAGAGCCGTGGGAGTAGCGCGGGTGTCGTGCATTAGCATTTACTGCACCGGCCTCGCTCCGTTCCCACGGCTCTCGGCCCCGCCCTTCTCGTCACAGTGTGATTTTTGTATGGAAATATATGGTTCAGATAACTCAAATCATATGGGAGGATGGGTGTCCTTTGTGGAAAAGTCTGTTATTGTGCTCAAACAAAGTCTTACTGCAAACTCTCTTTTATACTTCTATAACTTTTTCCTGTTCCACTTGTAGAACTGTTTTTCAATTAAACAAATAACAATAATCTGCAAAGTGTCTTATCTCAAAAGAGTCCAAAATTAGGTCTCTACTTATAGGCATTCATGATTTACAACCATTTGAGTCGTATATATTATTCTCAGGTCTATGCTTAAAAAATGTGGAACTGACACTAAATTCAATAAATGCTATCAAATATAAAATGTAAGAGTGACATTATTATTTATTTGTTTAAAACCCAAAGTAAATAATCAAAGTAAATGAAATATTTATTTCTTCAACAGGCAGAGAACAAGCACTATGGAACATCAGAAGTCAGTACAGATCAACACCTACAACAGGAAGTGTTGAATAAAAAAATTCATCTATTTCACAGACTTAATCTAAAAGGCAAACATCACAATAAACTGAGAGCTGCAGATGTTCTTCAGTTAGCACATTCATTACAGTCCCATGAGTATTGTGCTGAAGAAGAGCTGATTCAGACATTCATACAAAAACTACTGATGATGAACTACAGAGCAAGATACCTCAAAACTAAGGAGAACAATGAGGAAGTTCACAATGATCAAGCCAGCTATGATTCATTTAAAAAAGACGCTGATTCTGATTTTATTTATTTTTTTTTAGGGTCAGTGTCTAATGAAGAAACAAGCCAATCTGATCAAATCCACCCGATGGATGTTCAGATGGCCGTGTTTCTCTGCTTGTTCCTGACCCATTCACACAACAGATTGAGTTTCCTCTCTGGACATTCAGACAAATCAACAAGAGCTGGAAGATAAGAAACATCAACTATGAAGCCATCAGTCAAACCCAGCCGATCTACAAGGCAGAAACTCCAATGGTGTTTTTCTTCAGGTTTGGCTCTGTGTCTTCATCCAAGTCTCAGCTGATGAACAGTCTGATCAATGAGAAACACAACACATTCTTCCACAGGAACTGCCCAGGCAGCAGCAGAACCAGAGTCCTGATGGATGGAGTGGTGGAGATTGCCTGGTTCTGCTCCTCTGGATCATATGATGATAAATTCACTGAGTGTGTTGCGTTCTGTAATCTACACGGTGATGCAGGAGACCATGAGAAACAGCTGCAGATCCTCACTGAAATGGCCTCAGTCAATGTTGTCCTTCTAACACAACCGGACAGTAATGACAGAAGCAGGACAAAACTTGAAGAACTCTGTAAGGGCTCAAAGCCAATCATTTGTCTTCTTACTGAGAATGCTTCAACTCTCATTAAGACACGGAAAGGAAAATACATGATCGGTCTAAAAGACAGAAATCAGCCAGAAGTATCTGAAGAACTCAGAAGAGCTATAAATGATTGTCTCTCAGAATCTTCTTCCACTTTCAGACTTAAAGATGTGTCGAAACACTCAGGCATCAGAGTAGACGAGGAAGATGATGATGACTGCAGGAGAGGAAGAGAAGCAGCACAGCAGATGATGAGTTTACTGGAGAAGAAAGATCTGAGAGAAATCAAAGAATCGTTTCTGCCTCATCAGGGGAAACTGTGGCATCAGTGGAGTCAGAAGAACAAAGAACTACATCGAACTCGAGCAGATGAGACAGAAATGGAAATAAGTAAAAAACACACAGAAATGAGGAAAATCCTTGAGCAACAGCATGAATCTGACATCAGTGAGTTTATGAAGCTCTTCATAAAACAAATGAACATAGATGCTGAACATGAAAAGATGTTTTTCATTAAATGGCTCATAATCCTCCTGTATGAATATATCTCAGCTGATCGTTCTGCTCTACTTCACAAGTATAATGAAAAGTGGTCAACAGTCTTAAAATTGAATGATAACATTGATAAATCTGAGCAACTGACAACTGCACAAACTGAATTTGAGAGAATATCTGAGAAACTTCAATCTGCAGCCTTTGGTTTGGAGCACATCATGAGGGAGATCGGTCAGATCTATGAATCATGTTCATCTGTGAAGAAGAACAAGAAAGACCTGCAGATTCACTTCTCTTCTCTCCCGAGTCTTGCAGCAGAGATGATGGTCTCTGGATTTCCACTGGAGCTGATGGATGGAGATGCTGCTCATGTTCCTCTGGTCTGGATCTCTGCTGTTCTAGATCAACTCGTCCAGAAACTGGGAGACCAGAGAATCTTTGTGCTGTCAGTTTTAGGGATTCAGAGCTCTGGGAAATCCACCATGCTGAATGCCATGTTTGGACTCCAGTTTGCCGTCAGTGCTGGCAGGTGCACCAGAGGAGCTTTCATGCAGCTGATCAGAGTCTCAGACGAGATGAAAACACAGATGAACTTTGACTATATTCTGGTTGTTGATACTGAAGGTCTTTGTTCTCTAGAACTGGGAAGATCAACAAGACATCATGACAATGAATTGGCCACATTTGTTGTTGGTCTTGGAAATTTGACGTTGATCAACATCTTTGGAGAAAACCCTGCTGAGATGCAGGATATTCTTCAGATTGTTGTTCAGGCCTTCATGAGGATGAAGAAGGTCAGATTGAATCCCAGCTGTGTGTTTGTGCATCAGAACGTCTCAGACATCACAGCTGGAGAGAAAAACATGGAGGGAAGGAAAAGACTGCTGGAGAATCTGGATGAAATGGCAAGACTTGCTGCTCAAGAGGAAGACTGTGATGCTAAATGTTTCAGTGATGTCATTAGATTTGATGTTCAGAATGATGTGAAGTATTTTGCTCATCTCTGGGAGGGAAACCCACCAATGGCACCACCAAACCCAAGCTTCTGTGAGAATATTCAAGAACTAAAGGAAACTATTATGTCTGAAGCCTCAAAATCACATGTAATGATGCTGTTAGACTTTAAAGATCGTATTAAAGATCTTTGGGAGGCTTTACTGAATGAACGATTTGTGTTCAGCTTCAGAAATTCTCTGGAGATTTCAGCCTACAGGAAACTGGAGACTGAATACAGTAAGTGGTCCTGGAGTTTTCGCAGTGCCATGATGGAATCTGAGAACAAACTACACAACAAAATAGAAAATGAAGCAATTCATGAAGTTGAGGAAACTGATCTTCAAAGAGAGCTGAAGAAGACAAGTGAAGAAGTGGAAAAGTCAATGTCTGAATTCTTTGAGAAAGACAAAGATAAAGATATACTGATTCAGTGGAAAACATCATTTGAAATCAAAATCAAAGAGCTTCAGGAAAACATTGTGAGAGAAACAAAAAGGAAATTAAATGGGATTGTTCAGCAGCGAGACCAGAAGAAAAAGATTGAAGCTAAGAGAACAGATCATGAAAACACTCTCTATGAAAAGAGCAAAGAACTTCCCTTAAAACTCAAAGACAAAGCAAATGATGAAGAAACACTGAAGAAAGAGTTTGATTTGTTTTGGGAGCAGAGTGCAGATAAGATTATCTCAGACACGCCTCCAAACAATGACATTGACATAATGAGAGATGTGATAAAAATCCTCAGTGACATCTATGAGGGGCGTCTCCCTGCTGACCACATTAAAGAGGACAGTGAGTTCATCAATATTTTCACTGTTTGGAGTTTTTTTGATTATGTTATTTTCAAAAAGTCCAAAAAAAAGGGGGCTAAAGAGGCTCTAAAGGATGCTTACAGAACAATGAAAGAAACATTTGGACATATTCGAACTCTGTCTCCAGAGAATGAAGCTCAAATTAGATCATTAGTCTCAGATGTTGACCAGCATACAGATAAAATGATTCAGTCATTTAACATTTCAAAGATGGGCTACAACATCAGTGACATCCAACAACTCATAAATTACATCAAAGCAAGAGTAATTGAACATCAGGAAGGAACAGTGAAATATGAGTTCAAGAAGGAATTCTTTATCGATTTGGTTCTTTCCATTTGTAAAAAAGCAAACAAGATGATTGCAGACCAACACAGACTATTCAGAGATGCCAATGATCCTGTGATATATGTTGAGAAGAAGAGAGAGGAGTACTATAGTATTTTCCAGAAATACTGCAATGAAGCTCCATCAGCTGCCATTTTTGGTGAGATCATCTGTCAGAAACTGAAAGAGCCCATTGAGCAGAGTGTCTACAAGAAGACTGCCAGAGATCTGACATACGAAATTAAGAGAAACTGTGAATCACTGAATGGAAACAGATTAAATCTGGAGAAACACATCCTGAAGGCACTGGCAGAAGAGGAGGATTTTGTCAAATACATGGATTACCTGAATTATTCCAGGCTTCACTTCAAGAGTTTCATCAGAGATGAAGTCAGTCGGTACATCAACGATAAGTTCAGTGTCAGTGTTTTACCCAAGATGAAGATGAACATTAAACTCCTGCAGCAGAAGATCATGAAAGCAGCACATGAATCCACTGAACATGTTCAAGTCAACAGAGGAGATGCTGGGTTGTGGTTGAAGAGTTTCACACAGCAGCTCTCACATGTGCTGATCTTCTCTGAAAAAGACCTCAGTGGAGAGAAACATCATGATGTTGATGATTTCAACCTCCTAGAAGATGTGATAAAGAAATATCTTACTGCTATAATGTCTGACATCAGCAATAGTTTCAACACAGACACTTTTCCAGTAAAGCTAGACTATAAGTTCAGGCCACATGAGCTTCTGACTGATCACTTCTGTCAGTGTTGTTGGGTTCAGTGTCCTTTCTGTAAAGCCATTTGCACCAACACCATAGGAAACCATCATGGAGATCACAATACTCCTTTCCATCGTAGTATTGGTCTGAATGGAATATATTTCAATTATACATCTCATTTGTCTACTCATATCTGCACATCAGCAGAAGCAAGCAGCATTCTATATTTTTGTCCAAATGACTCAATTGATGATGTCCCCTGGAGAGATTACAGAAGAGCAGGAGGAGTTTATGCAGACTGGAACATCACCCCTGACCTCTCTGAACTGCCCTACTGGAAGTGGTTTGTGTGCAGATTCCAGAAAGATCTGGAAAAACACCACAAAAAAACATTTGAGGGACAGGGTAAGATACCAGATGAATGGAAAAAATATTCTAAACTGGACGCTATTGAGAGTTTGGATAATTACATTTAATTGAACAAGCGAAAATAAGGCTCTTTTGGTTTCTCATTCACAGAACAGTTTGAAATGAGTATCTGTTTGTCACTTCAGTCTAAAATCATCTAAACCTCAGTTCACGGAATACATCAGAGAGAGGAGTTAAAAGTTTTAAAGTGTTCTGTTTTAAAAGGGTATTCCTCATACCAGTATCTGTGAACCGTTCTCTACCTAAATGCTCCATTATAGATGAAAACTCAGTCCTACTTCAAAACGATGACTGGAATGGAGCTCAATCAACCCAGACTTCAGTGAGAAGTGTCATTTGATGTCATTTCAAAGACACAAAATATTATTATTATTATTATTAAATCTTTATTTAACATGGACATCACAGTTACATTGGACAAACCATATGCACTTGCTTAAGTGTTTTAGCACACATGCTAATTTTCCACACCAGTCCACGGGAGGCTTTTCAAGTCAAGTCAAGTCAAGTCTGCTTTATTGTCAATTCTTCCACATGTACAGCACATACACACAGAGAATTGAAATTGCGTTACTCTCAGACCATTGGT
>NW_015506907.1:20166-34818 GCF_001515645.1 Sinocyclocheilus grahami
TAAGATATGTATTAATCAAGAACTAATGAAGAACTAACTTAACTACGATAGGCTACGTGCAGTTTGTTGAAAAGTAAAATATATAGGCTAATAAATGCATTTGATTGGTAAACCAAATTCAAATGTGACATTTTAATCTCTAATGGTAATGCATGGAATTTACGGGAAAACTCTGGAAAAACTAAATAATAGCGCTAAAAAGTGAGGGGGTGGTGGTGCTTTGGCAATCGGCACTACCAATATCCGTCAATCTACTCCTCAGCCAATCACGGGGCCCCTCCTTGATCGGGCCCCGGGGCTTCAGCCCCGCCTAGCCCAATGGTTAATGCGGCCCCGATGACAGTAAAAGTGTACAGTTGCCAAGATACAGGGGGTGGGTAAACTTACCCACTGGCTCAACTTAGCCCAATCTCCCCTACTTCCATTGAAGATGAGGCAGAAGCAGGCTCAGAGAGAGAGGGAGAGCCCACTCTTATCAAAACATCTACAATAAAGTCTGAAATTATTACAGAGTGTGCGGTCTTCTCTTTTAATTGTATATTTGTAACAACTGGATCACTTGTATTAACAAGCATCCACCCCCCTAGTGTAATCACTAATGATGAACTGGCCGTGTTAATTATCTGTGCGTGCTCCTACCGAAATGTGTTTATAAAACATCACATATAAACAAAAAGGCTAACCGAGACTTGTCATAGCACTTGCATATTATTGCTCTTTTGTTGGTTTTGATTGCTTCTATTGTCCTCCTTTGTAAGTCGCTTTAGATAAAAGCATCTGCTAAATGACTAAATGTAAATGTAAATATATTGGTAACACTTTACAATAACAGTACATGAATTATCATGTATTAATACCTGAATTAATAATTACTTGACTATGAACTAATGATGAGTTAAGATATGTATTAATCAAGAACTAATGAAGAACTAACTTAACTACGACACGAGTCATATGAACTACTGCATGAATAACACTAGCTTAATTACATGTTAGCTCCTGCATGTTCGTTAATGTATTAATTAACACTTTGGGGTAAACTAAATCAAACATGCTCTAGAAGCAAGATGTATGAAAATGGCACAATGTAAAATTGTTTATAAATTTGCCACCTGCAGCTGTCACAAACATCAGTGAACGACAGTGGATTTCTTGCAATATTTACGTTTAACCTAACTCATTCACCACACAATGATGCATTCATAATTAAAAACAATTTCATCTCATTCTGTTTTGAGTGATTCCACTGCTGCCGTCCTACAATAACGTATTCATTAAGCAGGTGCAATTTTCCAAATTAAAATCAGTGATCGCTGCGCCTAATGTCTGCATTGACCTCTCTTCACTTCATACTGGTGTAATCTAGAAACGGTCATGCAAATACACAGTACAAATAAAAGAACACTCTTCGATAAGTAAAAATGTCAAGTATTCTAAAAAAAAAAAAATTAGTGAGAGAAAAAAAAATGAGGAGAGAGGGGAAAACATGAGTCAAAATCCACAGCTAGCTTATTTTACTAAAGCTGATGATGGAGTGGGAGTGCTTCGTGATATGACGAATCACAACACCATGGAAACCCGAGGAAAAACTGGGATTAAAGTCCAAAACCTGACTTGAAATAACCTAACAAATCAATCGGGGCTAAAGTGGTTCCATTGGCAACAAATTAAATTCACACTCTCTCACTACTAATTTGTGCACGCTTATTCTTAAGCAGATCTTAATGTCGATCATGGATCAAATCGATCCACCATGACAAACAATGAATATATCTGTGCTGTTTAATGCATTTGAGACGTTGTGTTTTCCTCAGTGCATAACTGACATGTCACAGGTATATTTTTCATCTGTAAATGTTAGAAAGTCATGCAAACATATCCATTTTACTGTCAGGAGTGGGTGAGGCACGCGAGAGCAACGAGCGCAGCTGCGCGCATGCAAGCTAAACAGACAGAGCGCAATCGAATAGGAGCGCAATGATTCTGAGTAAAATATACATTTTGCTAAAATATTTGTTGTTGGACATTAAATGTGTCTTATAGAATTTTAAACCTACATATAAGTGTATTTTTATGGTAGCAGTAACTGTAAAGGGACTATTGTAACAGGTAAATCAAATCTAGTAGGCTACAGTACTAATTACTAAGATCAAATTAGTTAATGTGTGTTTCTTATAGCAGTTAAAATAGTCATTTTCTTTATTATATATTTTCATTTTTAATTAAGTGATTTTTTCTTTTAATTTAGTTATTTTAATGCTTTAAAAAGCTATTTTAGATTGTAATGTTTTAATGTTCTGCTATCTGTTCTGCAAACTATAAAAGGTACAAAACCAGAGAGAAAGGCTGCATGGCTAGAAACTGTAAAAAAAAAAAAGAAAAGAATCAAAAAAAAAAAAAAATGAGTGAGAGAAAAAAAAATGAGGAGAGAGGGGAAAACATGAGTGAGTCAAAATCCACAGCTAGCTTATTTTACTAAAGCTGATGATGGAGTGGGAGTTGTGGAACCGCAAACGGACGACACATGGAGCAGATAAAAACACAGTGTCATCATCCCCACAGATTTGAGGTTAGTTTGATTACTAACTCACAATCTCTACAGGCCTAGTATATTCGCTTATGGGTTGAGAAATTAATTTTGCACGTCATGATGTAAAAGCTTTTCATTTAAACGCATTTTAAGCATGTTGGTTTAAAAACGAATTTAACTGTTCAGGGACATTAAGCAGTGCTGTTGCTATTTGTGTCAATAATGTAAATTAAACATTAGAAAGAAAATCACTCACTGTCCTTGACCGAATCACTTTTGTAAAATAATGTATATTGAATTTATGCAGTGAAGACTATTCAGTCTATTTGTAGTCTTTTTATTTTATACAATATAATATTTCTTATTTAGTGCTTTAAGTGTTTGTAGGTAAATGTCTTTGTTCTGTTGTAATGCATGACTGATTACTTGTCTTCAGTAAGTTTGTTTTTACTTAGGCTAGTATTTTTTATTTTGTGATATTCGAATTGGTAACAAGAATTGTGAAACTGCAATGCATCAAAAAATTGTGATTGGATAAAAATCCTATTTTAAGCTATATATATATCATTATTGTGATGGGGGCCCTGCAATAAGTCATAGCCCCGGGGCCCAGTGAGGTCTGTCATGTGTCCATGTATTTTGGAACCACCCATCATTTATGCCAGACTGTGAAAAAGAGAAACACATGGGGGGAATGGAAGGCACCCATTTACTTTAAAAACAGTTTTTGGCTTGTCAAAGTAAAATTTTAGCATAACAGATGTGATGGTTGTTACATCAAAGCTAATGTATCCTAGTCTAAAAATATTTATGCAACATATAGGTGATTTAGCAACATATAAAACCATGCAAATCATTTAGCTAAATATTAGCCTGAACTGGTAAGCAACAGTAGCTATTTTTTTTTCTCCAAAATGGCAGCTATGGGGCAAAGTGAGCCAAATGCTGTGGGGTAAATTGAGTCAGCATTTTAACTTACCTCAACATAAGGCACTGTAGTTAAGTTAAATCTCTGAATTATATACTGGTGTTTTAATGTGATATTACTGGTTTAGTTTATCACATATACATATTATGTGTAGTTTATTTGATAGGGACAGTGTACAAGTGCACCAAATCCTTCTCTGATAAGAACCAGAAAATGCTTTTCATCACATTACAATCAGATATATCTTTCCACCTGTAGTCACTAATGGCCAACAAACTCTCGGTTTAGTTTGTTTTTAGGAAGGCTACAACTTTGGTGTTCAACATATTGTTTCAGAAATGCAAACAATTAAATACTGAAATTTAAACTTCATTTGGTTGGTTTTATGTTGTTAAAGTTAGCTTTATGAAAATAAATATGACTGTTTGTAAAAGGAAATTATTAAATTCGTTTTTTAATTATTATTCATTTCACATGGGTTTGAATCAGATTCAGTCAGATGGCCATTTTACACCCAGATGGTGCATCTTACCCACTGACTCGACTCGGGTCAACTTACCCCTAACCCAGGGCAAACTGAGCCCTGGGAACACTTTTATTATAAGAAGCCATATTTTTAGAACCCTTTGTCATAGATAAATTCTAATCATTTAAAATGATAGGAATACTTTCATTCGGATAGGATAGATAATTTCTTTGTATTTCTGCGTCATTTTCCCTTGTGAGCTACATAAGTAAAAAATGGCTAATCTTAGTATTAGACATTTATTTTAATATTTTACAGCATTAATCTATATTATATACAAATAAACAACTCATTTAGAACATTTATATTATTTAAACTATTTATAGGCCTACTATTGATATGGTTTTAATAAAATATGATGTGTTATAGATTACTAGTATCAAGACAAGTGATTATAATGAGAAATATACTTAATTACAAGAATTAAAATGTGACAAACTGCTAAATATTCTATATGATGATTTACCCGCTGGCTTGCTGGATCTTTGAATTCATGTTTGCAATGTTGAACTGCCTTTAGCAGCCTCGCTTTGCTCTTTCTCTCTCTGTCTCTGTCTTCTTTTTTGTGAAGGCATTTTTTTTTGTCTACAAAGTGTGCCAACAAAAGCAAATGTTGTGTTATTTATGTCAGGTCTGATCGGGTATAATAATTTGATCAGACATTCTAATTTTAAGAACGTGGATATTTTGTTTTAATCACTTTACCGACAGAAATACAAAAACAAACTACCAAATTATTAATTTAGTGAATTAAATACATTTAATATACATTACTGACTGTAATGTGGATTGTAATGCATCTGCCTGTTAATGACCGACCATCGGGAACTGTGGTCTCCACTCCGATTGTGAGTGATGCTGCGGAGCGGGCGGGAAAACACGGAGCGGTTTAGCGGAATCAGCGGATCTTTAGCGGAGCGGTAACCGAATGCTTTGAGTTGGGGTGAGGGTGGGGGCTGGTGAGAGGGGCACCTCAGCCGATGAGGGCAAAGGGGCAGTGGCTCTAGCCACCGGGCCATCCCCCTGTGCACGGCCCTGCTCCACCACAATTTGCCGGCCCCATGATCACTCCTTCTTCCCCAGACACGGCCGCCGAGCACCAGGCTTCATCGCGGCCGCTGCTCTTCTCGACCAGCTACACGCTCTAGCCAATAGACCGCGCAAAGCCCCGAGCTCTCCTCTCTCGACACCACCATCGTCCCACACAAGACCCAGCTCTCCTCGAGCACTGGGTCGCAGTGGGAGCAGGCCTTCAACGAGCCTAGGCCGCACCCCAGATCTTACCGCAGCAAAGCCTCACTTGCTTCCCGGTACAGCCTTTCACCTTCCGGCCGCAGCACCGTACGCGGCCGGGCCTCCAGCTCTCTTAGCTAGCTCGGGGCTGCGTCCGCTAATGGCGCAAGCTGTCTTGCAAATTAATTAATTTTCAGGTGAAGTCGCTAAGGGCAGATTTTCGTGGCTAAAGTTTGTTAAACGACATTGTGACATAAACGGATGTTGATGCTATTTTGTAACCATGAAGCAAGATAGTGAATTGGTGGCTTTTTGTTAAATGTGAGTCAAAATCATCATAATTAAAAGAACCAAAGACTTAAACTACTTCAGTCTGTGTGCATTGAATTTATTTAATACAAGAGTTTCACAATTTGAGTTGAATTACTGAAATAAATGAACTTTTCCACGACATTCTAATTTATTGAGATGCACCTGTATGTGTGTGTGACTGTGTTGGTGATGGTGGAATGATGAACACTGTGCGTCGGGTGTGTGGTCACTCAAGGCTTCTTTTTATTGTCCTGCACAGACATAACTAGGACAAATAGGACCATAGGTTGGTTAGATTGCAGCTCAATGATGGCACATGACAGTCTTAAATGAAATAAACAGAGGTTCAGAGTTTACAAGCAGGCTAATACACACACTCTTGTTTTATCATCAAAAAACACATATTTGACACTATTAACAGAACTAGGAGTCGACAGTCAAAAAAAAAATTATTGTGTAGCATAAAAGTTCAGCTTTGTGCTTGAAAACAATCCAAACTCAGTTAATAAGACAGAGCAATCATTAAAGCAGCTTACCAGCAGCGAGGCTTCATGAGACTGCTGCCGATTACATAGCACCGCACCCTAACATAATGAACGCGATTGCAGCAGTGCAACAACCAATGGCAAGTTTTCCCAATTTATGCATGAATTTATGCATGAATTTAACTAACATTACTTCAACTCTGTTACCTAGCCTACACCCCCTTTAAATTCTGCTAAATTGGGCTAGAACCAGTATACAACAGAATTTGTAACAAACAGAACATACAGTAAAGATTTTAAGAAATATCAAAGAAAAAAACAGATGAGTACAAGAGCTTTACATTACAGTATGTCCAAAAGTCAGTCTCTTCCCAGGAAGTGTGTAAAAATGGAATGGTACCAGGTCCCACACTTAACACAGACTACTAGGAGGTGCAGCCTACACACTCCTAGTAGTATTATATGTATCTCTGCTCTTTGAACTTCTTTTAGAGCACAAAACAAACTCCTCAGACTTTAAGGGAAAAAAACTCACTTCACAGTCAAATTCTTAACACCACAATTAGGTCTTAGATATAAATCTTCATTCAGACTCAAGTGCACTAAACAAAAATGTTCCTTATCAAATCAACAAAATTTGATCCCTGAAAAATGACTTGTGCAACACTGTTTGAATCTCTTCCCTCAACTTTTTGTTGATCAATTTCACAAATAAGTCTGTTAGGGGGCCTGACTGATCTCCCTAACCATGTGGTTATGTAGCTTGTGCGTGTGCTTGTGGGCTGTTCGCAGATGACAGGGACGGGTCTATTATCAGGTTGTTGGACACAAATGGATGAGTCATTTGGCTCAGATACGGGTAAACTCTCTGTACTCTTAACAGGTTCAGGAACATGCTTGGGTTCTGGACAGTGTTGATCATTGTCAGAACACTCTAAAGCAGTCATCTCATCAGGGATGTCTGAAGCTCCATCACAGTTGGTATCCTGCATAACATCACCATCATGTGTTCCATCCATTTGCAGTAACCATTCTGATGTCTTTGAAACTGGATCAGTATCGTCCATCAGAGCAGAATCAAGAGCACTGCCACGGATAGCACAGGTGGAATTTGATCGAACAGACTCCTCTTCATCATCATCCCAGGATAAGAAATTCACTGGAAACAACAGATTTCTGTGCAATACTTTTTCTCTGCCACTCTGAGTATCCTTAATCCTGTACACATTAATCTCTGGTCTCACCAGTGGCGTAACTTTGCTTTGAAAAGTGGTGGGGACACCGTCTGCAATTAATAGTAAATATGACCAAAACAGGTAATTATAATTTTAAATGAATAATAAAATAAATATAAAGAAAACTCGCCCACTCGATTTTGAAATATTCTTTAATTTTGTAGTCCGTATGAAAAGGTGCATTTCTATTAAAGGCACGTCCATTTGGAGATGGCGATCAGCGTTGGCATTAGGCAACCTCAACTTTGCACCCGACTCAGAAAGCACTAATTTATTAATAAATAATTTAAATGTCTTCTTTTACCCCGACACGTTCATAATCACTTTGCCGGTGCTTTGAGGCAATTGCTTTATGCGCGAGCTTGAGCGCGGAATAGGCTCTAGCCTAATACGTCTGCCTATAGCCTATATTGAACTATGGTTAATATATTATTATATTAATCAATTTAATATAAGGTGCGACTAGTTGACTAGAAAAATCTTTAGTAGAGGGCAGGCCTACTTAGCACAAGGAAGCTCTCCATTTTTAAAATAAAATGCTATAGCCTAATGACATTACAAAAAGTGCAACAACTGCAAATCGCGTTGTTATTGCACTGCACGAGTTATGCATGCGTAAGGAGTCAAATGTTTTTTTTTTTTTTTTATCACCCTAATTAGATTATGAAGAATGATTTGTTGATCTTGTTTTCCCTTTAATACATACCTTCCGCTATATATTTTTCAATTACTTTCAAAAAGTGGTAGGGACAATATCGACCCTGGCAAAAAGTGGTGGGGACATGTCCCACCTGCAAATTACGCCTATGGGTCTCACTGATTGTACTTCGTACAGAACAGAGTCCCACTTGTCTGCAACTTTCTTCATGCTTTTCACTCCACGATTAGCCAGCAGAATCTCCCACTGCTAAGGGTGTACCTCTGACCTTTTGATTGTAAAGAATGGCATGACGGTTCAGTTCTTTGAGGCTGTGTTTCCGGGCAATTTCAGCAGCTGTGCACAAGTCTCTTCTCAGTGCGGTGACAAACTCACGATGGCTGATCACGCTATCATCACAAAGGACATGCTGAAACATGATGTTGATTGGCAGCCTCGGGATACGTTCTATTGAAACGTTCTGCTAAACCGTTACCCATAGGATGGTATGGTGTGGTGTGCGATTTTTTTAATACCAGCCATCTCAAGCAAGTTTCCAATGATTTTGCTTTAAAAATTCACACCCTGGTCCGAATGTATTCTTTTTGGAAATCCATAAATGCAAAATAAATCATTCCAAAGGCGACGGGCAACTTGTTTTGCAAACTGGTTGTGACCGGGGAAGGTGTGTGCCATTTGAGAGAAATTATCTGTCACTACTAAGACATTACTAAATGCCTACAGCAATGTTGTAGTTAGGCCCCTCTGACGTCACAAAATGAAGTATTTCTCTCTAGAAAGTTACTTAAAAATTAAGAACTATACTCAAATATATTTAATTTGTCAAAACAAACAAATAATAAATGATAAAACTCTTAAATAAGTGACAAAATATAAAGAATTTAATTAGAATAGATTTAGAAGTCAGACAGCTCAAGGAAGTCGATTTCAGAATATGAGGTATTCACACACTTACATGTGTTGATTATGACACAGTTTAGCCCAAAAAAGGCAATATCTCAAATGACAGAGTTACTGAATTGATCTCCGTATCAAAAACACTCAGAATGAATTGAGCAAATGAACTCGCATGGAACGAAATGTACTAACTTACTCACTTTGAGAATCAGAATATCACTTTGAATATTCAGTTTTTTTAAGCGCGTTGAATAACACAATATGAACCAATGTTAAACACTTGTGGGCCCACTCACACACAAACCGGTAATTAAAACCCACCCGTTGCAGGCCTGGATCGTAGCTCGTGTTTGTGGGGGCCAGAGAAACTGAAAATTGGCCCCTTCACTCTCCTGAGCACAAATAAATCAACATTAATAACTCAATTTCGTGTGAGATGAAAACTGCGATTGGGATCCTGTGTTAGGCCTCCCGCAGCTCCTCGGTCTCTCTCTCCGTCGTCAGCCAACAAAACGCACCTCCCACATAGCCAGAGGAACCCCAAATAACGCGGGTACTTTAGGTGCTATCTGGTCCTCAAGGTCTCCATCGTCGTGCAGGAAACAACTAATTTTTCAATCTTTCAATCTCTCACTGTTTAAACGCTCCTTTAACTCACAGTTCAGTTTAGATGAGTAAATATATGAACTGATAGTAGAACAGTCCGTAATCACACTTGACTGGCAAATTAAGGACACCAGGATGTCATATAAAACACTCGCGTCTAGCGACAAACTCAAAATAAACACAAAAGAACAATAATTGTGTTTCACACGCGATCTGTATTACAGTTTGATATTTTAACTAGTAAATGATTAATAACTTCATTACTGCCGGCAGCGCGTCTCACACCTTCGCGTCTTTTTTCATCTGCCCCATATCCCCCTCCTCTGACTTGTCAATCAACCTTCTCAACAACCGATCACACTACACAACACCTAACTAAGGGCGGGACTTAACACTCAAAAAACCAATAGAAATAAAGGAAACCTAACTTGCTCGTTAATAGCATGTTTAACATGTCATGGAGGCCGTGAAAGGACAGACAGTGAGGTGTGTTTCACACGCGATCTGTATTACAGTTTGATATTTTAACTAGTAAATGATTAATAACTTCATTACTGCCGGCAGCGCGTCTCACACCTTCGCGTCTTTTTTCATCTGCCCCATATCCCCCTCCTCTGACTTGTCAATCAACCTTCTCAACAACCGATCACACTACACAACACCTAACTAAGGGCGGGACTTAACACTCAAAAAACCAATAGAAATAAAGGAAACCTAACTTGCTCGTTAATAGCATGTTTAACATGTCATGGAGGCCGTGAAAGGACAGACAGTGAGTTCATGAACGGCCTCCTTGGCCGTGACAAGACAGTCTGTGAGTTTGGAAGAGGACTCTGTGGCCGTGACAGGGCAGGCAGTGAGTTCGTGAACGGCCTCCTTGGCCGTGGCAGGCCAGTCTGTGAGTTTGTGAATGGCCTCCATGGCCGTGACAAGACAGTCTGTGAGTTTGGAAGCGGATGCCACCACCTCTGGAGGTTCTGCAGCGGATGCTACCACTTCTGGAGGCCTCCAAGGAGGCCATTCAAGAACTCTCTGCTTGCTCCGTCACAGTCAAGGTGTCTGTCCATGTCTCTGCTCTGCCATGGCTCCCCACTCTGCCATGGCTGCCCGATCTGCCTGCTCCGCCATGACTCCCCGCTCTGCCTGCTCCGCTTCATTGGCCTGGCCCTCCATCCCACCCCCTGGACCACCTCCAGTCCTCCACCCTCCTGAATGTTTTGTTGTGTTGGTTGGGGCGGATGTTGCATTAGGGCGTCAGGACGTCAGCCCTTAGAGGGGGGATATGTAATGTGGTGTTTTGGGTTGTGTTTCTTGTTCATGTTTTCATGTCTTTTATTTTGGAGTTTAGTCATGGTCCCTCTTTGTGTCATGCTTCCCTTGCCCTCATGTATTCATGCCATTGGTTCTCTTGTTCATTGTGTCATGTTCTGATTGGTATTGAAGTTGTAACCCGCTGTCTGTGAGTCTAGTCTGTTTGTGCCTAGTCAAATCTGTTCATGCCCAGTCAAGTCAAGTCAAGTCAAGTCTGTGTTTCTAGTCTTCATTTATTGTTTGAATGTTTGGATCACGTCTGTGAATAAACTGCACGTGGGTTCTTCATTACGCTCGCCTTCAGTGGACTGATTCGTTACAATTTCAAAACACATTCTCATGTTAGCAGAGAGATTACGCTTTCACATGTGACCAACAATTCCACAACAAATATAAAATATCATAATGAAATATTATCAAAATATTCAACTGACGGAGGTGAGAGAACTGACGGAGTTGATACATCTGATGGTGGTGACGAAAACCTGAATTTGTAGTCATTTTAATCAAATACATTGAAACAATCAATTACTGTATTAAAGCAAACAACAAACAGTGATTATGTTATTGTTTATAAAGCTTTTATTCAAGTCACATTTAAGTATTTTGATATATCATTGGAACACAAAATATTAACTTTCACCCCGAAAAGGAGCTAATGAAAAAAATTATATAACTTAAAATTCTTATTAGTAGACATCTAATAAATAGCCCAAAACACTTTTTTTTTTAATGTATGTTTTATATAAAACTCTACAGTTGAGCTGTCAGTCCATGTTAAATCTTGGAAAATTGGATACATTTCATAACCTTCAGGGTCCACAAAGATAAAAAATTATATTGAAGCGTTTCTATAATATATATAGACGTATGGCAATATATATGTTATGTGATTTGTCATTTGTCAACTGTACGGTCACGCATGATTTTGTATAATTATGGTAAATAAACATTTTTGCATTTCTCATATATTTTGCTATATTTCTGTTCTTTAACCTCTACCCTATTCACAACAACATTATGGTTTCATCCCTTCTTCCTTGATTGCTTGTTTGAGCCTATTATCTGATGACTGACCAGCACCGTTCTCCCTTCTGTGTGACTGACTGAAGTTTGTAAACTGCTGCTGTCACTTGAAAACTGGAAATTCCCAAACCCCCGTGTCAACAGCAGACACAGAGATGGGGCAATAAGCTGTGGAAAGATTGCTCTCTCGTCTCTTCCTTTTGATAGATTTATCTCCTATAAAATTAAGCTCAGCCATACGGTAGAGATATCAGTTAAAGGGATATATGGTGGCGATATCTGACGGTGTTGACAAATTTGGCATTTCTTTCACAAAACAAACGGAGTTCATGTAGTCGCCATTTTGGGTTTTTTTTCTGTTGATGCTAGATGCTAATAGAACCTGCTTCAGGAGAAGAAAATTATCTAAATATTTCAAATAATTTGCTCAGAAATTGGAAGAAAGTGAAAAAAAGTGGAAGTGACATGTGGCCAAGTATGGTGCTCGGAATTAGTGCTCTGCATTTAACCCATCCAAAGTGTAACACACACCGTGAACACACACCCGGGGAGCAGTTGGGGGTTCGGTGTCTTGCTCAAGGGCTCCTCAGTCGTGGTATTGAAGGTGGAAGAGAGCGCTGTACATTCCCCCCCCCCCCCTACAATCCCTGCCAGTACGAGACTCAAACCCGCAACCTTTGAGTTACGAGTCCGACTCTCTAACCATTAGGCCACGACTACCATTAACATTAGGATTTAAAATGTTCTAAAACTATAAAACTGACCAGAGTCTGCCTGACACTGATGTACTCTGCAGAGGTGAATGTTGTCATCATTTACTCACCCTCATGTCGTTCCAAACCCGTATGAGTTGCTTTCTTATGTTGAACACAAAAGAAGATATTCTGAAGATTGCTGGTAATTAACTCTTTATTGTTAAGTTTTTACTATTTAAATGTTTTTTTTTGTTCTCATGTCAGATATGTATGTATGTATGCATGCATGTATGTACCAGGAGCACCTTAAAAAAAACACAACAAATTCCTCGTGTGTTTGCACACACCTGGCGAATAAAGCTGATTCTGATTCTGCAATCAAACAGTTGATGGTTGCCATTGACTTCCACAGTATTTTTTCCCCCTACTATGGAAGTCAATGGCAACCGCCAACTGTTTGATTACCAGCAATCTTCAAAATATCTTCTTTTATGTTCAACAACCGAATTTTAAACTCTAAGAAATTCATACAGGTTTGGAACGACATGAGGGTGAGTAAATGATGACAAAATTTTCATTTTTGGGTGAACTATTCCTTTATTAAGCTAGTCCCAGACTAAAATGCATGTTTGAGCGGTCTCATCTGAAAATATCTTGCTCTGACATATCTTAAAATGTGTCAGTGTCATTGTTCTGTGTCAAGATGCACACCTGTAATGTCTTCTTCTAAGGCATTTTTGTAAAAGTTGCTTAAATATCTTAATTTAACTCAGGCCTAGTCCTGGCTTAAGCTAAGCCCCGTTTGTGAAACCGGGCCTTGTTGTGTTTAATAGTGATGTTTTAATGTACTGTGAAGTTAACTTAAAAATCGCATATCTTAGCCTTGTGTAAATATAAGAAAGTAACAATTCATTTGCCCTTTTCAATGCATCTACAGTTAACAAATCCAAATGTTTTCTGTGTTCAGGGTCATTAATGACATTCTCCGGTTGTTTTCTGAACAAAGAGGCTCGTCCGCTTCATCCCTGTAGCGCTGCATTAACAGTCGACCAATCAGAGAGCGAGAATCCGCCCCGGCCTGTTTAAATATTCATGAGCCGTTGGCGAGATCACCAATCAGCGCGTTCCTCATGAATATGTGAGTGCTTATCGCAGTACACTGGAGTGGAGTCGCTACGGCGCTGTGTGTTTTCTCAAACAGAAACGGGAGGACTGACGGATACAAGCGACGTGTGTGTATTTTCTCGGATAATATCGCGCTAATCATGCCCGGACAGGCGTCGGTGGCCATCGGCTCGCAGAAGTCGTCCGCTTTTGTTTTGAAGAAGATCATGAATATTCCTCCTCCGAACATACTGGAGGATCAAGACGACGGTAAGAAGCATAAACCTGCCAAAACGCAACTCGACGCGCTCAAAGCGTTCCGTTTAGTAGTCGTGCGCACGCGTCACCTCCAGCTGCGCGCTCATTGGTCGCCCAAAAGAACAGAAAGTTCCCGCAGACAAAGAGTGCTGCTTAATCGACGATGCATGCATTTTTATATATTTACGTTTTTGCATGGTGGTTACTTCAAAAATACCACGATGCAGGTGTCTACCTATATCTGTGCATTGAAGAACATCGAATTGAAGAAGTTGTGTTTAGTGTTAACACATGTAGAATGGCTAAAATCCTAAAAACAATGGTGAAATTGTGTATCAGACGATGTGTGGAAGTACCATGGTATTCTTTGAAAAGCCTTTGTGTACCATAAAAATGCCATGGTACAAGAATTATATATAAACACCATCAATATAATGTGTAATGTATTGGTCAGAATGAAACAATTTACCTGATTCATTCCATATGGTGCATTTACGTGGGACCTCAGTGAAGATTTCTAAAGTGTCTGCTAAATCATAATCATATTAATAATGGAGAAGTAGTTATTTATCACGTTTTATAGACATGCAGTGTGTCCATCTTGGTCCTCTTACCATGTGAAAGACTGACCTGCCGTTTATGGACATAATATTGTGATCATCTTGCGTTATAATGACCCACATTAGGGCATCTCTTGGCTTGCCAATCCGTTCAACTCTTTTCTCATCCTTTCCGACTTTTAAACCAATAACTAACACAGCTAGACGCACTGATAGGTGCCATGCGAACAGTTTATTTATACTGCAGAAAATTAGAGTGAAGTTGGGTGTCTGAAGGTCTGAATTTCA
>NW_015506907.1:36548-40609 GCF_001515645.1 Sinocyclocheilus grahami
TGTCTCAACTGAAAATATCTTGCTCTGACATATCTTAAAATATGTCAGTGTCATTGTTCTGTGTCAAGATGCACACCTGTAATGTCTTCTTCTAAGGCATTTTTGTAAAAGTTGCTTAAATATCTTAATTTAACTCAGGCCTAGTCCTGGCTTAAGCTAAGCCCCGTTTGTGAAACCGGGCCTTGTTGTGTTTAATAGTGATGTTTTAATGTACTGTGAAGTTAACTTAATGGGTTTCTTCTGCGAGGCGTATTTAGAGTTTCAGCGCGAGAGCGCCCTCTGGCCTTTGGATGGAGATTTACTGCTGATCACAGAACAGTGCTTCACTGAAAGATACGCATGACAATCGCATCTTCTGTCGAATCGATTCCATTTCGATTTATCGTGCAGCCCTAGTCATGTGTTTAATCTGATGGTTATATTAGAGCAGCTGTACATCGCTCTGTTTTTACATTCCTAGAAGCCAAAGCCGGCCCCGACCGTGTGACGCCCACTCCGATCGACCCAGAGGAGATCGAGGTGAGCGTGGCCTTCCAGCCGGACCTCACGGATCTGGTGCTGTCCAGCGTTCCCGGAGGAGAGCTCTTCAATCCACGGAAACATCGCTTCTCTGTGGACGAGCTCAAACCACAGCCCATGATCAAGAAAGCCAAGAAAGTGTTTGTTCTTGAAGAGGCGAAGGTGAGACTGAACCCTTTGAGAACTTACCGAAAATATTCAGTCATTCAGAATGAGTTTATGAACAGAAACATCAGAAAACAGTAATATGGTCGCAAACCTGTGGCTCTCGTGACACGTTTGGACAGCCGGGCCTGTCGCTCATCATCCAGGAAATGTATTTTAATGATAATGAATACAAATTTGATTCTTCGAAGTTAACATGCTGCTATTTAGCAATCATACTAGCAGTTCATACTATCATGCTGCTGATCACTGGATGAACTTTAGTTGTTTGTCAGCTTCTTCTAATTGATCCGTCGTCTTGAAGTCAACATGAAGTACTCTTTGCAGTCCATTTTACTTGTGCTATGTGACTTTTCCAGATAAACTGGACAAAAAAATGTAGAGCAGGACTTTGTATCCATTACAAACTGATTTGATATTGTAAAGTTGGTATTTGGTACCAATATGGATCATAATTGTTTTTATTTTTTAATTTGATTAATGAATTAGTTTTTTGAATAATGCACACCGATGAATTATTCACAATAAGACCTAAAACATGAATTGGGATAATATAGATCTATTTTTAATAATAATGACAAAAACGCAACATAAAAAAAATAAAAAGTCAAATTAAAATGAATAAAAATTAATTTAAAATATTAATAAAAATTATAATATGATATCAACGATGCTAAAATAACACTAATATGTGTATACATCTTATGCAATAAACCTCAACTACATTGATTCTATACTCAAAACAAACAACTTCAGCAATTAGCTATTTTTATATTTTGTTACATTGCTTGAAATACTTAATGGCATTGTAAATAATTCCTTTTATCATTGATTTGAAGCATAGAATTATTTGAAAGTCAGACCAAAAAACTAAGTTTGTAATGTTGTGATGCTCCTTGTAGCTGGTTGATATGGATTATGGCTTATTATAAAACGGAGAGTTCCGGTCCTTGATTCTGATTGGCTGAGCTTAGATTGTTCTAAGCTGTTGTAAATTACTCTACAAACACACACCTTTGTTTACGTTTGTCTGTTGCTCGGCATCCACTTTGTTGGAACCACAACTGTTTCTGAGGAACTACATTGTTAATGGAATAACCATTTTATAAAAGCAATAAGCCCTGTGAAGCCATGGTTTACAGTGAATTTATAAACCACCTTAGCTGTTATAACACGCCCCTTAGCTGTTATAAATTCACTGTAAACCACGGCATCTTGGGGCTTATTGCTTTATAATGCTTTAACAAAGACTTTTTAACATCATTATAGGAAAAAAGTAAATACTTCGGGAACCAAGGCTGCTGAAAATGCAGATGGACACGCTGTATTGCACATGAATTTAAATTTAAAATGTAATCGCTGAAGCTTCCTCGTAATACAGTTAGCGTATGTTTTTGTTAATGTTACGACATGAAACGTAAATTAAAGCTAAAGCTTGTTTTAGCGGCTTCATTAATGAGATGCTTGCGTTTCTCTGCAGGATGAGAAGTACTGGTCGTGGAGGAAGAAGAACAACATGGCGGCGAAGCGCTCGCGAGACGCCCGGCGTCTGAAAGAGAACCAGATCGCCGTCCGCTCCTCCTTCTTGGAGCGGGAAAACGCCGCGCTGAGACAGGAAGTGGCCGAGCTGCGCAAAGACTGCGGCCGCTGCAAGAAGATCATGCTGCTGTACGAGGCCAAATACGGCTTGCTGTGAGGGACACGCTTCAGTCTCCCTTATAATTCACACCGCAGTTACACAGCCGGGGATTGTGGGTAATGCGGCGCCGCGCGGGAGGTCGTGTTTTTAAGAGGATGTTTGAAGGGGCTAGAAGACACAAAACACATGATAACACAATCATAACCTTTGACCTCCTCATACCTCATATTCTGCCCTCTCATTCGGTATGAAGACGAGATAAAGTGGCCGAATGGAGAAGTCGCACAGCTAGCGTTCAATCTTAGAGCGTTCGGCCGCGGAAAACGTGACTTTTTTTTTTTCACAAGACTATTTTCAGCTAGTTTTAAGCCTGTTTTTTGCACTTGACACGTCATCTTATGTTTGTGTACGAGAGGTTTTTCGCAGAAAACAAGTGCATGACTCTCGATACGAAGCGATTATTTTCTTTATTCCACGAAAACGAGTGCGCTTGAAGAGCAAGTGCGAATCGGACGGTCTGTGAAGGCGGAGTCTGTAAATATACGCTTGTATCCGTCCGCTAGTGTCGTCGTTCTTCCAGAATGAGCTTACCATGTGAAAAGCGACACTTCTGTCATGCAGATTAACTCTATAGCGACTGTGCTTCGTTCAAACGCATCTTCACGGCAGTTAAGCGGGCGCTTATTGTAACGCGAGCGTCTGCGCTGGAGTTTAACTGTGAGTGACCGATCAACTGGATCTGGTTTGTTTTCAGGGTTTAATCCAGGGCAATAATGTGCGATGCATCTTGACCTCAGATTAGATGTTTCCGATGAGTGTTTTTTAAAAAATTTATTTAAAACTATTTTTTAGTCGGGCAGCTCAGCATCCGTTAAAACACAAGCGTAATGAATTTCTATGTAAAAAAAAACTTCTTTTTGTTTTATTCTTACCAATGACTGATTCATTTTTGCATTTTTAATGAATTATTATAATAATAATAATAATAATGCATTTTTAGATAAATTGTTGCATTGGTAAAACCATTGTTGCGTGAGCGTGATTTATTCCAGTCGATGACATTAACGTAAACACGAGAGTCTCACGTTTATCGCCGGTTTTCCTTACGTTTAGTGTATTTAAAAACGCAGAAGTAATAATCTGCTTCCAGTGTTTATGGATTTTGATAATTACACTCATCATGGTTTGTTTTCAGTGCTCAAACAAATTCATGAACACCACAAAGTGTGCTTACAATTTTAGTTTATATATGTATTTTTAACAGATCAATGTTTTTTACACTAACTATGGATAATATCAACAACAAAACCATCTCAAATCTATACATTTCACTGTTGTATTATATAATAGTTATAATATATACACACACACACACACACACACATATATACTGCATTATAAAAACTCATAAGTCATCAAGATTGTTTATTTTCAACGGGTTTGAAGTAAATCTATTGTACATTGACGAGTCATTAGTGCATGCTGTTGTCATGGTGATGCTGTGCAGTGGGCGTGTCCTTCTCTTCCATATATGGAGATAAAAACTCTTTATCTGTCACGTTCGTTGATAGTTTTGTTGTTTTAAACTCTTTTTACTCCTGTTTGATTTCATTCTATAAACCAAACACACAAACCTTTCCTGTCAATCAGTGTTTAAAATGTACAAAACGAAGTTTGTGTTTGTTTTTATAGGCCAATTTTGTGATTGAAACTGAAGTGTGAATTTAGTTTTTGTTAT
>NW_015506907.1:42741-53243 GCF_001515645.1 Sinocyclocheilus grahami
TTTTTTTTTTTTTTTTTAAATTACTGAGAACTTCAGACTGTTTCCCAATAGAGAGGATAGACATTAAAATTATTAAAGGATCTTTGCATTTTTGTGCATTTAAGGGTCAATATTGTTAATGTAAGAAACCTACACTGACTAAGGAGCTAAACATTTTGGTTTTGAACATTTAGGATGATAGGAGGTTTATGTACCATCATGCTTTGGAATACTTAATGTTTAAATATAACATTTAAGGTTTCATAAACTGTAAGATATCAAACATACCGTCAAATCCTCCAATAAACAGGAGAAACATCAAACCAAAACCTACCCATCTTAAAATGAATGACGTCTGTAGAAGATAAGATGCACATTCACCACTTTGTTAAACATTTTATTAGTCATTTCATCTTGCATATATTGCATTTATATTCATATAGTTATTTCTGAAAAAATAACTTCAGCACGTAAGAAACTAAACAAAAGATCTTCAACATAAGAAATATATACATATTCATGTCATAGTCGTATATATATCTCTTAATTTGCTTTATAAATGCCGTAGAGAACTCTTTTGAAAAAACACACGAAAAAAAATAGAAAAATTGTAAATAAATTACAAACAAATGTAAAAATACACCCAGTCGTAGCATTTATAGAAGAATCTAAACCCCTGCCACCCCAAATGAAACTGACTGAATATTCATGAAGCTGACGTTCACATTTCAAATATCGAGGAGGGACATCACAACAACGGTCTCACCCAAACATCTCACCAAAATGTTTTTAATACAATCTTTAAACTACATTTCCAAGCTATAGTTTAGACATAATTGACCATTAAAGGGCGAGTGAAGGACCTTTAGCATATAGCGTTTACTGTGAGGCATTACAGGAGCTTCCAAAGATCCGGTGCGTAAAGTGCAATGCAGCTGGACGGGACGGGACGGAACGCTGAGGGGGAAGGGATGTCAAAGAAAGCCAGCATTGGCTCCTACCTTCAAGAAGATTCTAGAACGCCAGCCTCCATCCTACCTCAAAACGTTTCACAAAACTCAGCCACTGCAGTCAGAATATATGAGGTAACATTCAGAGTCCTAGAGTGGAGTATACAAAGTGCAATTTTCACTGTAGCATCTCTTCCAAACCACCATTCACGACCTCAGGAACGTAAAAATAACAGCGTTAAATTCAACATGCGTCTCTGTGCCGGCAAGCTATTCAGAGTGTCTCCACATCAATGACCTTTAATCTCGTGTCCTATCCCATTCAAAGACATTCGGTGGTTAATCAAAACCTCCAACTGTTACCTTCACGCACTTTTGACCGGGAACCCAAGTGTGAAACCAATCAGACTCACGCAACAATCATTCTGCCAGTTTGTCTTGCGTGTCTGAACTTACGAGATCTGCAAGAACGAAAACATGCATCAATTCTCAATCTGACTCACTAGAAATGGTTTTAAACACTGGCTGGTTTCATCAGGATATGACAATGTGTTCAAACTGAACAGGAGAATCCTAAAGCTAAACCAACATCGTAGACGTGAGCTGCCTCTTAATCATCAGCTCAAGAGCATGAGACCCATGTCGGTTCAGAGAACATGCCATAAAATTACCATAAACCCTCAATTATGATCACTGAGGTGTGACCAAACTGTTAACGTGGGTGTAATCTCCAGAGCGTCATATTTCTGAACATAAACACCATCCAAAAATCCATTTTAGACCTCTAGAATCTAATGTAAGAATATTAGCTTTTTTCCCCCAGAGTCAATTTTAAAAAGTAGCATTAATCAAAGCAGATTAGAGAGACAAACATTTGGGCAATAAAGTGACTCATTACTGAAAACAACAAACGCAAAAACACCTGTGCAACAGGAGGTTGGTTACTCCAAGAGATAGTCAATTCATAAAATAAACAACATCATGGAACGAGAAACAAAGGAACGGAAAAATAACAAATCACAAGTAATACTCAATTAGTAGTTATAATACTCTTAATTTATCATGGTGGTAGTAACGATTCATGGAGGGGGGAAAAAATTCCTCAAGGAAAGTGTTTCAGCACTGGGATCTCTTCAACTCTGAGACTTTAATTGGCCAACACCACAGGTTGGAAGGCCTGGCCGGAATACTGCAGGTTGTATCCGAGTCCTTCCACGAATGGAGGTTTATCTATGAAGGAAATTCCACTGTTGCCTCCAATGATTCCCACAGCCTGTCCTGGTTGTGGACTGGAGAATGGATCGAAGGAGGCGTGTGGGTGTGGAGCCTGGAATGGCGCCATTGACGGACCTTCGGCGTCAAAGTAGATGGGCCTCTGGGAAGCGGGAAACACAAACTCTTTGGCATTAGGAGACAATTGGCTTGGGATGGGACCAGCTAGAGAGTGCATGGAGAGGGAAAGGGGTTTGTGCTTGACCAGCCCCGGGGGGGAGATGGTGCTTGGGGAGCGCGTGATCATCCTCTGTTGTGGAGCTGTGACAGCGCCAGAACCGGAGGCAACTCCAGGGTTCCCGCACTTCTTCATCTTGGTGGAGCCAAATTTGGTGGCGGCGAAACTGGCTGTGGTGAAGGTGATCGGCTGAGGTGTGGGCCGCGAGTTGGGTGTAGAGTACAAAAGGCTGGTGCTTGGTGGCGACGGGGTGGATGTGTTGGAGGAATGAGCGCTGGGATTGGTGGGAGTGCTGGGAGCAGCGTAACCGAACAGTCCTGGGCAAGATGAGGTAGAAAGAGGAGTTGGCGAACTGGAGAGCGACGGTAGCATAACCGGCGACACCTGGCCACCGATGGGCACGAAGACCTGAGCCTCTGGGTTAAAGCCCAGACTCTTGACATCCTCGAACTCCACATCTCCTTTGAGAGCGACGTCGGAGCTTTCGGTATCGCCCCCTAAACCTGGCGGATCCTCCGTGTAGAGGACTTTCACGGCACCCTTTTCCCCAATCTGGTAGGACACTTCATAAGGATCGATCCAAATGCTGAGCTCGGGGGGAACGTTGGCGCGGACTTCCTCTGTGTCCAGACCGCTTCTCCTGGCTGCCAGCTCCACCACAGGGTCCCTGGGAGCTCCCAGTTGCAGGCAGCGGAAGGCAGAACCACGTAAAGGAGCTTCAGGGTACCAATGCCCTTCGAAGCGGGACACCAGGATACGCTCCAACTCCTCACCAAACAGATCTGCCCTACGGCGCGGGAGCTTGTTGTACAAGTAGGACACGATGAAGTTCAACGCAACTTTAACTTCCAGATGCATGATGAATTTGATTATGTGTTGAAAGTTCCTTCAGTTATACAGAGATTTATGGCCGTCCTATCATCACTTGCAAATATCAAGGTGAAAGTCTTTAGTCTTTGCCTTAAACGTCAATTTAAAAGCAAGGGCCTCTGATTTTGGATCGTTGCTCAGAAATTGCGTAAAAGTGATTGTCAGAGACCAGTTGATCTTTAAAAATCTTCACCCTGAAGCATTGATGTATGAAGACCGGACAGCAGCTTTCCAAGATCCAGTTTCGTCAAAGCCTCTAGAAAGACAAAAACAGACCAGTTAAACAGAATATTAATACGCAGTTCATTGACTGTCTGTGTGCAGGTTTCTTTGTTTTAACAGATGCTGAGGCCAAGGTACCAATCCGTGATTATCTTCATGAAATCCTTCATCTGTCCCTCTGGCTAAAGCATTTAGGATTACATGTGCTAAGAGAGGAAAATTTGCCACCAAATGCATCCTGTCCACTCACAGTAGCTCAAAGAAACACTAAAGCCCTATTCGCACGGGATTAGTATTATCTGGAGACCTTGTGTGATTTTGAAATTACCCCCCCCCCCCCACATCTGAATTTCGTGAGGTGCATTCGCACGGGATAAGCGAAGCCTGTGATTTTACTTGAATTTACTGACTTATCTCCCGGATGTCAAGGCTTTGAGAGTCCCGTTCTATGGTCCAGATGGATTTTAAAAAAAAACAATATAGTTTCGTGCACTGTGTCATTTATATTTCACCAGGTTAAAATAATATCTCAAGCTTTGTGCTCGATTTATTTATAACACATTAACCTCAATCTTTTCAGCTTTCTCTGTCTGCAAATTGTATGGTGTACCTATATAACAGCACCCAAAATACTATCAAACATTCCAACGCAGCTCCATTCTTCGCGGAAGATGGATAAAAAGGCGCACAGGAAAAAAAAGAAGAAAAAAAAAACTCATACGACCTGCCAAATGCTGGCTAAATCACAGAGATGCCGATTCGCACGGGACTAATATTAGCACAGGACCTCGGTGTTCGGCTTATATGGTATAGGTCATTTGCGGGGGAATTTTTACTTTACAAATTACAGACATGGCCGATTCGCACGGGATTAAGATCAAGGCGCACAGGAAAAAAAAGAAGAAAAAAAAAAACTCATACGACCTGCCAAATGCTGGCTAAATCACAGAGATGCCGATTCGCATGGGACTAATATTAGCACAGGACCTCGGTGTTCGTTATATGGTATAGGTCATTTGCGGGGGAATTTTTACTTTACAAATTACAGACATGGCCGATTCGCACGGGATTAAGATCACAGACAACCTCCGCAATTATTACAAATGACTGGAGGTCACCAGGTAATACTAATCCCGTGCGAATAGGGCTTAAGAGGGAACGTCCTACAAGGATATATCATATGACTTCAAGCCCAGTGAATGTCATTTTTGTCTCAATAGTGGAAAAGGCATCACTTTTGACTGTGCCAGAGTATACACTTTACAGGAAGTAACAAACCAAAGGTTTGTGGTTTATAGTTTACCTGCACATTAAACAGAGATGGGAGAAAGCATGTAATTTTTTTAATGACACCTAAAATGGCATCACATACACTTACTGTAATACATTCTATCGAAATTAGAAAAATATCATATTGTGCATTTCGAGTTTTAAACCATCTGAGGGGAAACCTTGTAAACTGTTGATAAAATGGTGCTGTTGAAGGCAGGAGTTAAAAACTACACCTCCCGGCATGCACCACGCCGCCGCCTTTGACGTCATCACCGCGCGTGTGAATGTTGATGTGACGCCTCCGCATTTTCAAAACACTGATAAGCTCCGTTAAAAGCCCGTTTTATAAATGCACCGCCCTTGTAAAATTTATAAGAGAGGCGGATCCGCGTTGAGCTTGCAACAACATTTGATGACAGTGACAGTAAATGTCACGAAACGGATGATTCTTCAGAAAAGAGACGCGTTAAATAGTGCGCTTAAACACCGATAAATACCAGCACTGTTATTTCATCATGCAGCCATTAAATTCAAAACGCGGTTTAGATATATGGACATAGATGTTAGGTGATTTGATATTTTCCTTGTGCAATTTTCTTCTTAATTTAAAATGCATGATTAAAAAAATAAATAAATCTAATCTCTATTCGAGATTTTATGCTGTCATTTAATATGTTGAAATTACTAATTGATCAAATAAACTAAACGAGCAGTGCATCCATCTGAAAAATTAATGTCGTGATTTCAATGTCACTCAATGTCAGAGTTTGATCAAATGCCACAACATAAACAAACACTATCCAACACAACACAGTGAAACAATAACAGTGTTGCATGACAATAGAAACAACTGAAGCAGGTGGGATGCAAGGGGGGGGGGGTCCCCTCAAAGAAACTTAATTTATTTTAAGATAACTTCATTATCCAACTCCAAAACTAACCAGAGAGTTTCAATTCAAAACCACAAATCCCGAGCGTTAGAATTCAATTTTGCACGCTTATCCCAGTTCACAAAAGCTGGTATTAGAACAACGTGTTCCATAAAGTTATTTCTGACACTGGGATATAAAATGAGCTTTAATGTCCAGCAGCTGTTAGACGCCGAGAGCAGAGAAATAAGCAGCTTTTGCGACCCTCTGGCCTGGTTTAGTCACCTCAGCACACCATTAAAGCCAAGGACATCTGTGCAAACACGCATTCGTCAAGAACTCAAACAGGGTTGCATGCAAATGCCGCAAATATGATCAATTAGCGGCATATTATTGTATCTTTAGATTTGTTACTTCGTGACAGTCTAAAATGGACGACAACGCATCACTCGTGATTCAAAACAGCAAAGATTAAATATGCACGTTCAACATCAAGTCCAGCACCAATATATTCTGATGAAAACTGTTGGTGGTTTAAATAGAAATGAATCGAGTACTTACCGATTAAAAGCTCTGTTTCTTCCCTGCACGTATTAATTCCATTAATTACACAAATATCGGTGCTTGAGGCGTTGGAGAAATCCTTCACAGCCATGCGTTGCGGTTTGACTGAAACGCACTTTTATTTTTATGTGAGGTTTAATTCATGTCCATGCTCCCGCACGCGCCCGTGGAAACCTCGGGTCGGCAGCCTCGCGCATTTATATCGCTCCGCCCTGCGCTGTGACGCGTTTCCAGCTGGAACTACTTACTGATTAGATCTTGCGCAATAATTCAACCCAAGCGGTCACTAGTGGGTTAAAGCGCTCTAAACTCATTTAAACTTGATAGCAATTATATAACACTCGATTTTACAGGCGCATAAAGCAGTGTCTGATTTTAATACTATTTATGTTATTATCCATAATGTTAAAATCATGCTGATTTGATATTTTTGAGGCATGTTTATTCACTTCGTCTCTAAATAATCTGGCGAAATAATGTTTCCATATGCGAGGCTGTGCTGCAGAAGGCTAAAAATAAAAGATGTCATAGCAACAATGCAGCCATTGGCTGGCGCGAGCTGGTGGCGTGGTGGCGTAAGCTCAGCGCGTAACGACGTGCATGATGGGAATTGGAGTTCCCAGACAACAGAACGAAGCAATGAGAGCTTTTGGTGTGTTTAAATTTTTTTTTTTAATATATGAGATTAAAAACTAATGCAACTTGGCGTCAACCTAAAGACCCAAACACAAATAATTAGGTCAAAAGAAAACAATCTTGTCATTTTTGGTCAGTACTCTTTACTGGCTTTTGGAATATGTTCCCCTCGGAAATTAGATTTGATTTTTGAGAATTAGTATATAGTTTAATCAAAATAATTTAGGATTGTGTCTTAGGAATTTATTACTTGTAAAAATGAACTCTTTCACATTTTCTCACCCATTACGCAAAGAGGAAGTGATATGGTTTACACTCTAAAAAATGCTGGGTTAAATACAAGCCAGTGCTGGGTAAAATAAGGACAAACCCAGCAATTGGGTTGCTTTGATCCAGCGGTTGTGTTAAATGTTTAACCCAACCTTCTGGGTAACCCAACAGCTGGGTCAAAGCAACCCAATTGCTGGGTTTGTCCCTATTTTACCCAGCACTGGGTTGTATTTAACCCAGCATTTTTTTAGAGTGTACCATCAACATGACACATCTGATATTTAACCTTACGTCTCGTAATTTTTACTATAAGACAGCGTGTCCCCATCTAAACATCTCATTTCAGTCCAAATGTTCACATGCTTGCTAAAAACCTATCTGGTGTAAAATTGACATTCTAATGGCTTTTATATGCAGGTGCTGCGCTGAACTAAACATCTCGACATTTACACAGCCTCCGATTTACTTCTGACAGACCGAATGTTACTAAACATTTCCTCAGCAATGCCCGATGTAAAATATACTGCATGCTGGGTGAACTGTGAGGAGCTGTTTTGAACATCAGTGGACTGCAGATGTCTCTGCTGCATATTCATCTCTGAAAAGTGAAGAACAGGTATGTAAACAAAGCATTAGCCTAAAGACCAGACAGGGGAAGGCATTTAGCTATGATGCTTATAAAACGGCAGTCACATTGTCTTAAAAGTCTTAAATATTATGATGGAAATCTCTTTATTAAATTGTATAAACTCATTTAAGTTTTTTTAACTAACTGGACCTTTAATATCCCATCCGTCTTAGAACTAACCCACCTCAATGAAACACAAGAGACATAAGAATTAAGGGCATATAGGAGATGATTCATATATTTTTAGTCTCAGGTGTCTCAGTTTAAAGACAAATGTAAACACACATTCTATTTTAGTCATTATTCTTTGAGCAGAGAACTAAACACTGAATTTGAACACATGAAATATGTAATACAAGAATATTAAATGTTAATATTAATATAACTAATTTGTAATTGATGAATTATCAGTCTGACGCCCTTGAGTTCAAAACAAAATATAAATCTTTGTATATATAAACAGAAAATGTATATTTAATTTTTTTATGTAAGATTAATTCATATTAGTTTATATGATTTTTTTTTATTTTTTGCAAGTGTTTATTTTATTTGCAACAACATTTACAAGCATAAAAGAAAGAAAAAAACATTCTAAACAAAAACTGAAATTCTGACATAAATTAAAGCGTATTATATATTTTTTCGGAAGTATTAGCCTACACCACAACATAGTCCTACAAGCAATTTAGCTTTTAATTCTTAAAAAGACTTAAATGTATCAACATCACGTGACGTCAGTGCCGGTTGGGAGACAATGAACTTAACAGGAACAGGGTTTGCATGGGAAGTAAAGGATTGGGCTGCAAAAATGTCACTGAATAATATTACATTTTCACCAACAGTTACAATTTCCCCAATACCTCCTTGGTTTTTCAGTCAACCTAAAGTTGATTTTCAAATTCAAGAATATATTCAAAAAGGACAGATTGACATTGATATCAAAACCCATTCAACAGAATATATCAGAACAGTTTATTATGCATTTCTGCCTATATACACTGATGGCGCAAGAAACCCAGAAATAGGTCGTACTGGATCTGCATTCTATGTTCCAGAATTTAAAATGGGAAACTATGGGAGGTTAACGGATGGGACATCAGTGTACACAGCCGAAATGGTGGCAATTCAGATGGCACTTAGTTGGCTAGAAGAAGTGATGCCAAATAAGGTAGTGATTTGTTCAGATTCAATGGCATCACCTACCAGTCTTCAAACTTTTCAAACCGTTAGATATGATATCTTTATAGAAATAATGAATATATTGTATAGAGTAAGACATGCTGGAATAATAGTTCATTTTGTTTGGGTTCCAGCGCATGTTGATATACCAGGAAATGAAAAAGCTGATAAAATGGCTAAAGAGTCACTTAATCTGAATACTCCTACTATTTCAGTTTCACTAAGCAGGATGGAGGGGGAAAGTCATATATATACAAAACAGGGTAAGTCAAAGCAAAATGATACTGAACTTAAGTAGAGAAGATCAGGTCATTTTAACAAGACTAAGGATGGGTCATAAAACACTTAATTCTACAATATAATAGGGAAACACAGTACTGGATTATGTGAAACATGCCAAGTAAAGGACACAGTTGATCATGTGTTGCTACTCTGTCCGAGGTATGAACAGGAATGAACTACAAAGAGAATTACAGAACTTAGGATGCAATGAATTTTCAATCGGCAACATATTAAACACAAAACAAGGATGTGGTAAAATAATAAAGACCATTTTAAAATCCATTAGGAATAGTGGATTTAAGAATAGCATATAGAATCCATAATATATACCCTAGACTGAAATCACTTCACTCCAGCACAGGAGGTGGCGGTATGCACCTTAAAAGCTGGTATGCGACCCGCCAATAAAGCCACAGAAGAAGAAGACGCCAGTGCCGTAAACCGCCAGCGGCTGTCGTGATTCGGCACATGTGTAGCTGTCGCTGTTGTCACTCGGTGAGCTCGACTCATGAGAGATTATGGGTTATTAATGGTGTAAATGTATAACTTAAACCGGAGCAGCTGGACAACATCTGTCTGCACACAAACACGGGCTCCTGAGGCTTCGTCGGGACGGAGAGGTAACTTAATATGACAGAAAACCTGCAGCAGAATCTCATCACAGAGCCTGAAAGAGTGTCAGATTCATAGATCAGTAGCTAAAAGATGTGTATCGAGCACTAGCAGTACTTACGCTCAGTCTGTGTTAGATCTCGGATGTCTAGCAGCTCGCAGCGTGTCGTTTAGTCCGGCTCGGCTCGGGTCTGGTTCTGGTTCTGGTTCTGGTTCTGGTTCTGGTTCTGGTTCAGTATGTTTGTGCTGGTGGAGATGGTGGACACGGTCCGGATTCCGCCCTGGAGTTTCCATCGGCAGCTGAACGAAGCGATCGCCGAAGAACTCAACAAGAAACTCGCCAACAAGGTGAGCAGAGAAACTGACATGAAGATGCGTGTTTGTCATCATGCTGAAGATTGCTCAACCCTTGATGGTGCTTAGCTGTCTACTTTAAAGGGGTCATATGAGGCGATTTCATTTTTTCCTTTCTCTTTGGAGTGTTACAAGCTCTTGGTGCATAAAGAAGATCTGTAAAGTTGCAAAGACTAAAGTCTCAAATCCAAAGAGATATTCTTTATAAAAGTTAAGAGTCAGCCACTCCTACCTAAAACGGCTCGTTCTAACACGCCCCCACATGTCTACATCACTATGTGGGAAGATTTGCATAACGCCACCCAAATGTTCACGCAAAGAAAGAAGGCGTAACTTTTATTCTCGCTGTAGTATTGTTGCTGCCG
>NW_015506907.1:53436-102049 GCF_001515645.1 Sinocyclocheilus grahami
GCATCATATGACCCCTTTAAAGCATGTTGCAAAACAAATGCTTCATGAATCTACATATGCATGTATGCACACACACATTATATTAATTATGTATACATGAATACCAGAATGCAATTTTCTAAATGTTCTTCTACTCACCAGGACTGCGTTTATTTGACCAAAACTATTGTCAAAAACAATAATATTAAGTATTATTATGGTATAAAGCATCCATCATAAGCTTAAGATTGGCGCATTATTTAAAGTATTTGAGAATTATAATTTAACTTATTATTATTATTATTACAAATTTCCTGCTAAATAACTCGTCTTAGCAAGTCCAGTGTTTTGACACATAATTAACATTGCATACCATATAAAAATCCACTTTATTAGACATAAAACGTTTTCTCACTCAATATTGTTTTTAATAATATAATAATTATTAAATTAATATAATTTTAAAAAGTTTATTCCCGTAAGCGTGTGGACAAAAAAACAAAAACAGCAAAAACATAATATCACAAATAAGTCAATCATTACATTCTGCTATAGTTTAACACCCCTTAACTGTCACCCCCCCCATTTTTTAAAATAGGCATGAAAGTGCACTATCCAAACTTAAATTGTTGTAATTTATGAACACTTTGGAATACAGACATCAGGATGGTCTCTTTTTAAAGAAGAAAATCAGCAGATTATTGCACAACAAATTTTTTCAAACAATTAAAGTATCAAAAAGTTATAGAAGTTAAAATATACTGTAAATAAAATGCACTATTAATTTTATTTGATATATAATAAATATTTTACATAACATATTTTACTCTAAAATTGGTATAAAATTAAAGCCTTATGTAATATAATTTTAAAAAGTTTATTCCCGTAAGCGTGTGGACAAAAAAAACAAAAACAGCAAAAACATAATATCACAAATAAGTCAATCATTACATTCTGCTATAGTTTAACACCCCTTAACTGTCACCCCCCCATTTTTTAAAATAGGCATGAAAGTGCACTATCCAAACTTAAATTGTTGTAATTTATGAACACTTTGGAATACAGACATCAGGATGGTCTCTTTTTAAAGAAGAAAATCAGCAGATTATTGCACAACAAATTTTTTCAAACAATTAAAGTATCAAAAAGTTATAGAAGTTAAAATATACTGTAAATAAAATGCACTATTAATTTTATTTGATATATAATAAATATTTTACATAACATATTTTACTCTAAAATTGGTATAAAATTAAAGCCTTATGTCTAAAGTTATGTTCCAAATTTGAAGTTGACATAAAAAACATTGAGGTTCCTGTGAGATTTTATTTAGGGCGTTATACCACAAACAGCCACCGGGCGCCATCCAAACTCCATAAAAAAATTTTTTATGCATTTTTCTGTCACATATGTCTAGATTTCTCTGTCAATATTAATTATATCTCAAAATATTCTGAGACCCAGACCTTTCCAATAATGTTTTTTGTCACAATTAAAAAAAGTTTTGATTGTAAAAGAGCGTAATGCATTTTGTAATATGACACTTGACACCGCCCACTAAGGGGGAGGAGACCTCCAAAAGATTTTAAAGTACCATTTCCATGGTAACGCAATGCCCGATTTCAAAATGGGTTTCACAGGATGAATCTTAAGCTTCTACACTTTCAAATGATATTTTAATAAATATTTGATAGAGAAAAAGGACAACAACAAAAAGAGCACCAAGCGTCCCACAGGTGGGACGGTGACAGTTAAGGGGTTAAATGTTGGTAAATGTATTAAAGGTCTAAACTTCATTAAAACGCTGTTTTTGTTTAACATTAAGAACATACTTTGAAGAAGACTTTTCCCTCAAGCACTCCGAGTTATTCTCAAAGACATGCAGGCTTTATAAACGCATCCGGCTGGAGCTGTACATGACTGCTGTGCTGAATCCGTCTGCAGGTGGTGTATAATGTGGGCTTGTGTGTCTGTCTGTATGACGTCACTAAACTGGAGGACTCCTACATCTTTCCTGGAGACGGAGCGTCTCATACTAAAGGTGCTCTGTTCCTCACGGCATTCATACAGCGACGCTCTCGGTCCAGCTAAACCTCATGCTCTCTCTCTCTCCTCCTGCAGTTCATTTTCGATACGTGGTTTTCCACCCGTTCCTGGATGAGATTCTGGTTGGGAAGATTAAAGGCTGCAGTGCTGAAGGTGTTCATGGTGAGAGATGCTTTTCTCTTCTCGTGTTCTTCAGTGGCGGGGGTTTTACGGTAAACTAAAACCATAAAAAATTGTCATTACTTGAAATAAAATAAATGTTAACTGAAGTAAAATGTATTTTAAAAATTCAGCTATTTGCCAACATTTCTCATTTTCATTTAGTTGAAGTAAAACCATAAACAAGGCTACAAATTAAAACCATAAAAAACGTTACAGAAAATAAATATTAATTATACACTTAAACATTTTATTTCAGCTAGTTGCGAAGACAACATTTCTTAAATTCATTTCGTTTCAGTTGAAATACTAAAATAATTAAGCTGAAGTACTAAAACAATAAAAAGGTTAAAATAGGCATTAACTGAAATAGAGAATATATATATATATATTTTATTTCAGCTGGTGGCCAAGGTAACATTTCTCATTTTCATTTTGTTTAACTTGATGTAGTGCTGGGCGGTATACCGGTTCATACCGAATTCCGGTGTTTATTTTAGTTATGATACGAATTTTTAAAATACTGCAATACCGGTGTATGTCGCTTAAACAACGTTCAGAACGCGACACTGTTTGAAAGGGGTCCCTTTTCACTGTTGCACTGTGGTGAGGGAACAGCTGTATGTGTTACTAAGCGTGAAAGTTCAGAAACTGAAGCTGTAGAACTAATAGAACATGATGACACAGAAGAACTCATCCACAATATCCACATTGACCTCCACAAATATCCAGCGCCCGCTGCCATCAGCTCCCGCATCTCACACACACCAGCGAGACTTTAGCACTAGATTTAGCAACTTTCAGACACTTTTAGCGGCTTTCTTCCATAGAATATTCATACTGACAAACCTAGCAATTTTGTTGGATAAACCTTAGCTATGGTTCAGTTGGAGGATTTCTCCAGTGCTGTCCCGCGAACGTGAGGTCTGACTTTCCCGGAGAAGTGTCGCCTCTCTCGGCGTCTCTGCAGTGAGCGGCAGAGAAGCACCGCAGCCGCCGACTCAATAAATGAGTATAAACAGCGTTTCCTAGCACCTGTCGCTTACTGATTGTTTGGAATTATAAATAAGAGCGTAGTTCGTCTGTTAATCACATGCACTTTTTTGTTTGTTGTTTTTTTTAGTTTGTTACTCAGACGCAGGCAGTGCGCTGCACGAGACAAAAGAGTAATCTAGCCAAAACAACCACATAGCCACTCTTTAGTGTAGATGCATGTTGATTTTATCAGTCACTATTTAGTGTGCTATTTTTTGACAATATTCCCTCATCATGACAGTAAAATAGGGCATTCTAAGTCAATATACTGCAGTATTTCCTCTCAATCAGTAGAAAATATGGAAGTGTCGCCTCTCTCGGCGTCTCTGCAGTGAGCGGCAGAGAAGCACCGCAGCCGCCGACTCAATAAATGAGTACAACACAGCGTTTCCTAGCACCTGTCGCTTACTGATTGTTTGGAATTATAAATATGAGCATAGTTCGTCTGTTAATATCACATGCACTTTTTTGTTTGTTGTTTTTTTTTAGTTTGTTACTCAGAGTAGCGACGAGGCGGAGCAGCTGTGGGTGTGGGAGTACGAGACGGATGAGGGCGCTCACGACCTCTTCATGGACCGGGGTGAGGAGATCCGCTTCCGGGTGGTGGACGAGGTCTTCATCGACACCTCACCCACCGGCCCCAGCACAGAGAAGGAAGCGATATATATTTACATACATAGTACTGTGCATTAGTAGACCATTAGTATTTTCACCAACAAAACAAATGGTTTCAATCTTTTGTTGATTTTTAACTTTTTTTTTTGGTGTTATGACAATTTTAACAAGTTTGTGTCATTTTGTGTTAAATCTGTTAAAAAAAATGCATACAGGTTGTTATTTTCAACACATCCTTTTTAAGAGTGTGGTGAAGATACTAATGGCCTAAGACTTTTGCACAGTAGTGTGTGTGTGTGTATATATATATATATACATGAAAACTTACTTTGCACGTGTAATTTCAGAAATATTGGTTTTAATTTATAAAATCTGTCTTTTTTTTTTAAATAACAGAATTGCTGTCGCCACATGATAACCCTTGTGCCAAGCATTTTAGTTTAAGGGTATTATAGAATCATACTTACATTAAACTATTAATTATAAATACATGCATTGTGAGCTGACAGCTGTTTACAGAATCTCAAAAGACACGGGACAGACTTGTTTGAATGGCTTCAGTGCATCATCGTAGGGATTCGGTGATACGTGAACAGACTCGTCGGTTCTATCTTATCTGTAGATAACCGTGCATATGATCTAATAACAGACATAAAATGATTAAATTGAGTGCTTGTTTATTTTAGGCGTGATATCCCATCCTGTCGCCCACCTTTTATTTATGTCCGGTCGTGTTACAAAACTTTGGCCAGATTTGCGCGCGCAATCCGTACAGAGACCATAACCTAGAAATGATAAATATACTTCGGACACCTGATGTGTACAGTTTGGTCTGATCTTGTTCAGAATGAATGCTATTTTCTTTGCTATTTTAATCCAAAATAGAGTTAATAATAAAAAAAAAAATATGACTAATATTTTATTTCGGTTTGTTTGTGGCTGGAAATATAAAGTAAACAATATAAATATAAGGCGCACTGCATTGTGGGATATCATATCTCCCATATGTTACTGCAGTGCACACAATAACATACTACAGAATATTACAAATAGCCTAGCAGATAGCACAGGTACGTCTGCAAGACATCTGTTAAAGATCTGCTGTGTACAAACATCTGATAGACGTCTTTAAGATGTCAGTTTTACATTCATTCTGAATCTTAAACATCTTAAAGACATCTTTTAAACGTCTATTTGACATCTGATAGGAAACGTCCTATAGACTATTGCACATTACAGAGACGTCTATTTACTAACATCTTACACAGTATTTTTTTAGAGTGTTTGCTCATCTGTTATACGTCCTCAGGACGTTTCCTATCAGACAGCAGATGCTTTCCAGATGAAGCGATCATACGTCTTGCAGATGAAGATGCAGACATCAAATAGACGTCTCCGTGATGTACGTGTGCTATCGGATAGTAGTAGGCCATCCTATTAATGTAATGTTAAATATACATTTGACGTACGATCGGTCAGCACAAGTGATGCACAGTTCAGTCTGATCTCAGAAGGCCTCTTTGAAGACAATGCAGGCTTTTGTGCATGAGGAACCAGGTCTTGAATGTAAACTCTCTTACACACAGAGAGAGAGAGAGAGTGGCTTTGTGCAGCACAGACTAAATGTCAGTGCAGAAGCTGTTTCACTACACGTCGCTCCATTGCAAATAAAAAACAGTTCAGAGAGCAAACTGACCCAAATCTTCTCATCGCACCCGGTGCCCGTGTCCATGGCGGAACCGGACCCGTCTCCGCGCTCGGCGCCGCTGTCGCTGTCATTCCCGTTCCTGCGGGACGGTAGGCCCGGGGAGTTACCGAGCCCTCTGCCCACCACCTCTGCTGCTGTCACGTTTACCGATTATCAGAAGATTTTCGCGGGCGAAACAGACTTCAACAGATTTCGCACCTGGTTCACTGTTGACAATAGACAATGGATTTTTTTGACCGCAAAATTTCTACGAAATTTCGCTAATGTGACTGCACCTTTACAGTTACAGTCATGCAGTTGATGCTTTCAGAAGTAAGTGTGATCCCTATAGCTGGGGATCGAACCCATGGCCTTGGTGTTGCAAGCGCCACACCCTTTGATTCCTAGCTAACAAATATATGTTCCAGAACCTTTTGCAAATGTTCCCATTAAGTTATGAATTTCGGAATGTTCGCAGAACATTTGAAACATCCAGTTTTTAAAGGTTTAAAAACTGTTTTCCTTGTTATGTCAATGTTCGATTAAATATTAAGGGCATGTTCAACTTTAGCATCTGAAACAAGTAGTAACGTTTGGAAAACACTCAAATGTTTCAAAAATTGTTTGATGAGTAATGTATAAATGATGTTTTTGTGCTAACGTTTTGATTATGTTATTAAAGCCCAGATAATTCTGAATAGACATTCTGTTAGAGTTACTGGAATAAGTTTGTTCGTAACTTTGAGACAACCGTGCCAGAACCTTAGCCAAAGTTCTAAGGACATTCCCCATTAGCTCGGTTTACAGGAACTAGCTATTTTGAAGAAAAAAATGATGAGGACGTTTAGATGTTTATTACAGCATAGCAGTGACAAAGTACATGTAGTAGGCTATACCTTGGGTTCAACGGAGTCGGAATGAACTCCGAACATCCTAAACTCAAACCTTTTACACACCTCCGTGAAGTTGGCACCCCATAAAAAAAAAAATCACCAAAACTATGGCATTCGTTTGTGCCGTTAAAAGAAACCCTGTAACTATGACCTTAAATATAACGAAAACAAAACTTTTTAGGAACAGTGACGTCACTCTCCTCCCCATGCAATCTAAATCGTTCCAAAACGGTGCCAATTGTAAGGCAGCACAAACACTAACTTGTAAAAAAAGCTATTTTTTTAAACTCTGCGGCAACGCTAAATGGGGTGGAGAGTGAGCGTTATATTTAAAGGGGGGATACAATGCTGTTTCATGCATTCAGAGTTGTTTACACTGTTAAAGAGTTGGATTCTCATGACATGGACAAAGTTTCAAAAAACAATTTGGACGTATGACAAGAGTATTTCTGTGCCAAAAATCTTACAAGTTTCGGAGAGTTTTTTTCGATCGTGGCTCTTCATGACGTAGACAAGGGTGGAACTCCTTATATGGGCATTTCTCCCGGAAGAATGCACCCGTGCGCACATCGACCAGAGAGCGAGAGCAAGAGCAAGAGCGTGCCCATCAACGCGCTTCATCTGGCGGGAGCGCTGCACAGGACTCACTCGGGAAGAATGTCTCCAAAGAAGTGTGTTTTTGGTTGTAAGGGAAAGATAACTTTGTTCAGCTTCCTAAAGAACCCAGCGTCATGTAAACAGTGGATACAGTTTGACTTCCGGGGCAGCAACGGAGTTTCACAAGTGTGTTTGTTGACGAACGTTTTATAAACAAGGCCCATTTCGACGCTGGATTTGCACATCGTTTGATACTGAAAGATGGAGCGGTCAAGCTATAAAAGATCCCGGTCATGATTCAGAACTGCAGACGGGAAGTGAAACGGCATCAAATGTCTGTGTTTTGTTGGCATTCGGCGCCCAAGTGCTCGTCACTCTTTAGCTCCGCCCACGGCACGCCTCCAGGAGCTCAGCTTTTTCCGGAGAGAATCGTAAAGCTGTATCTTTCTTTTATAAATATGATCAAACTAAAGACTTTTTGGAGATATGAAGGATGCATTACGACTCTATAGGTACTCAAGATTAACATGAGATTGGGTGAAACTGTGTGTGTTATGCCCCCTTTAAGAAGCGGTCATGGTTACCGGGTTTCTTTTAACGGCACACATCGAGAACAAACGAGTGATAGCGGTTTGGAGCGATTTGGGCAACATGGGGTGGAAAGTGACGTCACACTGTCAAAAAAATATTGTTTATTATCTCGAACACTAAACCAATAAAAACGTTCATTTTTTGCGGCACAAATGAATGGCATATGCTTATTTATTTTTATGGGGTGCCAACTTCACGGAGGTCTTTTACACATTTACAGTTTATTACACTCTAAAAAATGCTGGGTTGTTTCAACCCAACTTTGGGTCAAATATGGACTAACCCAACCGTTGGGTTAAATTTTTACATTACATTTTTAACCCAAAAGTTGGGTTAGTCCATATTTGACCCAAAGTTGCGTTGAAACAACCCAGCATTTTTTAGAGTGTACCCTTAATGTAAATGAAGTTGCTCCTGTCCTAACAGCTGTGCTCTGTATGTTAATGAAGTTCTGACACCTTATTGTCTGAGATGGTTTTCGGTGTCCCACACCCGCTCCCATTCTACAATTGGTCACCATATGCTCAGGATGTGATCATCCCAAATTATCTAGAAACAACATAACTGTTGGCTTTCCTCTTCTCTTTAATAATTAAGCCGTCCTTGGGAAATGAGCATCAAACATCTATCATGGAGTGGAATCTGGGTCGGTCTGCAGGACTGTTCGCGCAAACGCAGGTCCCGTCTTTAAGGGCATGTGTAAAAACTTCTCGCGGTCGCAGGGTCACGGCTACATCAGACCAGCTCACGGTGGAGAGGACATCTTCGTACACATCTCGGAGTGAGTCAGAGTTCACACACCTGCTCGGACTGAAGCATCAGATGCTTTACTGTCGTCACAATCAGGTCCACTTCACACCTCAAAACCAAGAGTAAAAATAGAAGAAAAAGTAGTAATGATAACAACAATAATAAAGTATAACAATAACCCTGTAAAAACTATTTGCAAACTTGTAGGAAAAAAATTATTGCAGTGTGTTCATGCAAGAAAAACTCTATTTCAGTCTTTCTACTTTAAAATTCCATGTTTAATTCAATGTGTTACTTGTGAAATTTTACTAGCAATTTCTGTGTGAAAATGGCTTCTTTGTATAAAAAATATAATACATTTACATTTATGCATTTAGCAGACGCTTTTATCCCAAGCGACTTACAGTGCATTCAGGCATTTTTTTTACCAGTATGTAATAAAAATAATTTAATAAAGTATGAAAATAATAAAAATGATAAATCAATGCGTTATTTGTTTGGTCACGTGATCTGTAGCATGTTCTTCAGTTTGTCTAATGATTTAATCAGATTTCTACGCTTCTGAGCCCTCGTTTGGTGTTTGTTTGTAAACGTCATGTTTATTTTTAGCACTTTTTAGAGCTCAGATCACTGTGGTCGACGTCATTTCCATGTGAACTTTGACGGACTAATAAAATTAATTTATGATTTACATATTTGTTTCTTACTGCAAAGCACATGGCATTATTAATCATACAGAAAGGTAGGCTAATAACACATGTGCATTCAAAAAAAAAATCTATACGTTAAACATTCATAAACAGATCAGACTCCATTGCAATATGAAAAAGTTGTATTTAAAACAAACAGACTTGTTCACAATTCATCACCAGGCATGTTAGCATTTGCATTTCACATGGATATATTTTTGAACCACGAAAATCCCATTACTGTTTCAGTTTTTCCTTTCTTCGGGAGTGTTAAAACTTTACTTTAAAGTGTAACAAATTAACAGAGTTTGTTTAATAGAATTAAAGTCACATAATTTCTTCAATCCAGCACCGTTTACATCATTAGTGTAAGTTTATGATATGATTCAATTCAAGTTAAAGTGCATTTATGCGATCAGACATGAAGCAACGATACATTTACATTCATAGCATACGCTCAAACACACGACGGATTCTGAATAAAGCAATAAGCCCCAAGAAGCCGCTTCACGTCATGCCTTAGCCATTATAAATTCACTGTAAACCATGGCTTCATAGGGGTTATTGCTTTTATAAAACGGTTATTCTATATACGTAGTAAGGTTTCACAAAATAAAACAAATAAAGTGTAATGATATAAATAAAAACAGTATTCTTCCACCAAACAATGTAGTTCCTCAGAAACAGTTGTGGTTCCAACAAAGTGGTTGCTGAATGTTTATAGAGTAATTTACAACCGCTTCGATCTTGGCTCAGCGAATCAGAATCAAGGACCGGAACTCTCCGTTTTATAATTAGAAACACTTGATGTCCGATTAAGAAACGGTCAACGTAAGAAAGGTCTTAATAAAAAAATCCCTGGAAATCAGTGGGATCAGCATCATGTTTTCAGGGATCAACGATGCTGGGTTCTCTCTGGAATGATAATATCACATCTAAACTGATTCGTAATCTTAACCACGCTAAAAGAGAGCGATGCGACACACCTAGATCAACTATTAATTAACTTTGCGTTAGATCAGATTTTGTCGTTTCGGTCCGTCATTCATTCATAATATGCAGATTTTTCATCATCTTGTAAAAATCTCAGTCAATCTGAGATCAGAGCCACATTCAACTACAATCACAAACATCTCAAATAAGATCACGAGACCATAAAACTTAAGCTTAACACTTAACGTGGAACAGACAGAACTGATCACTCGTTTCATCACGTTGCGATCGGTCAGAGACACAGTGGTTACGTTCACACTGCAGTTCCGATGTCTGATTGGGTTCATTAAAGCCACGTTCACACTACAGTATTTTAAGCCTGATTTGCAAGTTAACGAGCTCGCCGACAGGTCGGGCTGTGATTGGGGGGAAATCAGCGGGTGATCAGCGCTCGGCAATCTTTATGTGTGAACTACTGAACGATGCATCAAAGAGGCTCGCTGACAAATGAATATCTAGCATGCTAAATATCTGGAGCTGTCGGGCGACTCGTCTACATCCTGTGGTTTCACGACAAGCTACAGCCGATGAAAAACAGCAGCATAACATGGCTTAAGGGTTTAACATGGCTTAAAGTCATTGAGTGAATTATTCAGGAGTTTGGTTGTCACTTGTGTAAAGTCAGTGACAGCAGCATTTGTATAGAATCTGAAACTCTTAACTGTTTTGGACACCGAAGGCTCGTCTGAGGTGCTAGAAAACCACAGGAACAGGTGCGTATCTCACAAAACAGGGCTGCAACCATTGCAGACATCCGATTAATGATCAGATATGGCCAAATTTGTCTCTGATATTCTGCTGCTCCGCTGCACTCTATTGCTCTGTTTATTGTTAGGATGAGAAAAGTGTTTATTTTTTGTGCTTTGCGTATAAAGGCACTCATCAATGTCAAATGATTGAGATGGCCAATCAGATCAAAGGAGCCGGGGTTTACCGTTCAAAGAAGCCGAGCTGATCAGTTTTAATGGCTGAAAAATGTGACGTAAGATGTAGGCTACAGCTAAACATTAATATCCATCAACCGCTGTAGGACAGAAATGCTAATCGACCGACAGTAATACGCACGTATGCAAACTACTCAACGTTTTGTCAGATTTCATAGTCTTGAAGAAATCATGCGTTCGAGTAATGTATTTTGTAATAGCTCATATGACCAAATATGAGAATATGTGAATATTTTAAAATAAAACAGTTTAAATGCATAATGCAAATGCATTATTTTACAATAAATTGTAAATACTAATTTTCATTATTCCCTTAAATCGTTTAATTCCTTTAAATAAATAAAGCACGATTACGTGATGGAGCACACGAGGTAAACAGCAAAGCAAACGCCTCTTACTAATTACTGATTGCTAATGTTACTTTGGTTAAAAAGATGAGTTAAAACAGCTAGTTTACAGCGTTGAGGTGTCAAACAGTGCACTGTCAATCATCATAATTTCTGGATTGAGTCCTGTATTCACTGTATTTTAAAAGCAGTTGTCACTCCGGAAATGTTGCAGTGTGAACGTAGCCACAGTAAAACGCTTTTTATTATGAAACGAGGCGAAATCTTTCGATTTAAAATTAATATTTGAACATTAAAAAACTAAGAGCACACACTGATGAGGCCCTGTCAGTGATATTTACAGGCAGTCCCTTCAGTCTGCAGATCAGCAGTGGATTGGTTTGATCTGCATGTGTGATGGCTCTCAGGCTTTGCCCACAGTGACCAGCAGTGGGCGCAGGAGCGCTGCACACAGGCAGTCGCAGCCGCTTTCACGCCTCATTGGGTGGAGCGTTAACGAACATCTCCCTGCAGAGCCTCGCTGTGTCTTCAGGGGAGCAGACGGTGAAACTGATGGTACGAGGGTCCTCGAAGATCTCGTAGTCATTTCCACCCTGATCCGTGAGCAAATATTACAAATAAATAAACATAAACACACATTAATACAGATACACAGCCATTCAATTACGCACCAACGAAGTTTCATTGCCGAAAAAGTAGATGGCGTCCAATCCTTCCTGTTCCAGGACGTCCAGACAGAGGCGTTTGTCCCAGCCCTCCGGGAAGATGTCGAAACTGATCAAACCCCCTGCAGACAATGACAAAACCCACAATTAAGAGACAATTTAAGAAAAGATTAATTTAACATTGGTGTAACCTTGAGCATCAACTTTGCATTCATTTAACATATGAGTATCAGTTTATCTACAATGCCAGAAGCGTTTTTCCAGATAATGTTCAGTAAAGTTTTTAGCCGTTTGCAAACTTCTACCAGTTTTATCCTGTAAATTAGATGCCCTCATACCAAACCCTGCCTTCCTAACACGTGCCAGCCGATCTGATGCCAGCAAACCTGAGCATGTAAGTGAATGACAGGTACACAGTGGTTTTGATTGATTAATCAAATGCAGACTGCTTCTCTGACTCAGTTGCATTGTTTACAAAGGATTAACCCTGTAAATAATAGTCCAAAAAATTTTTTTTTTAAATGGAACTATTTTTGAACCTTTAGAAAAAATCTATAATAAAGAAAGTTTGCATATGCGTTTTTGTTGAGTATCATTTGCTCCATCAGGCTTTTATGGCTCATATAGTATGACACAGAGGCGGACTTACCCATTAGGCAAAGGTAGGCGACCGCCTTGGGCCCCCAAAAGCCATGGGCCCCCTAAAATGCTTTTCATCTACGAGATGCGCATTAAGCGCGGACACGCGAACGGTTGCTTTTTACGGTGTTTATCACCACGACAACCGTCTGCGTGTCCGAGTTGAACACACTTCTCGTGTACTTGAGCACCAGTGCATTATATGTTTATTGTTTTAAATGCTGCTAAAATGACGTATACGCAACCAACCGGTTGATATAATCCTTAGGTGTGTAAATGTATAATTTCCTTTTCATAATTTTTTTCATTTTCATTTAAATTTGTAGTTAAAATAACTAAAATAAGTGTATTTTAAAGTTTAGAATTAGACAGCAGAGAATCAATGTGCATTTTCAATAATCACGTCTGCAGTTTTTGTTCAGACCAATGTGAAAATCCACCCACATAACCCCGTTTTAAATTAATATCATAATTTATACTTCCGACTCATCTCTTTTCTTAACAAAAAGTTTAAAGGCTCAATTGTGAAGTTTGTCATTTTATAATTTATTTTGTTTTTGTGAAAACTGTAGGTTAGTTGCTATTTCGTGGTCTACAGCATGAAAGAAAGCCATTATAACATGTACATGAAAAATTTAGAAACATTGGACACAACTGTGGGGCACCATTGTGCAGCAGCAAGCATCACAACAAAAAAGGAACCTCAAGGCTAAATTTGTAAATGTGTGCAAATACATAGGGCCCCATTCATATATTTTGCCTGGGGCCCCCAAATCACTAAATACGCCCCTGGTCTGACACAGTGAAAATATGTGGGGGAAAATACCTCAATTTTATTCAGAGGCCCAAACTGAGGACAAATATGTAATTTGATGCAGATGCTAATATTTAATTCAACAAAAAGTATGAAATTCAAATGCTTGTAATGTAAATTTTTTATTATTTTTTTAATCTGGTGCTGGCCCACCTGAAAGACATTACTGGACCCTTGCTGGATCCTCTTCAGTTTTCCTACAGAGCAAACAGGTCTGTGGACGATGCACTCAACATGGGACTGCATTACGTTCTGCAACATCTAGACAGACCAGGGACTTATGTGAGGATCCTGTTCGTGGACTTCAGCTTGGCCTTTAACACCATCATCCCAAACCTCCTCCTGCCCAAACTAACTCAGCTCTCCGTGCCCACCTCCGTCTGTCAGTGGATCAACAGCTTCCTGACAGACAGGCAGCAGCTAGTGAGGCTGGGAAAATACACATCCAGCACCCGTATAATCAGCACTGGAGCTCCTCAGGGCTGCGTCCTCTCCCCACTGCTCTTCTCCCTGTACACAAACGACTGCACCTCTAAAGAACCCTCTGTCAAGCTCCTGAAGTTTGGAGACGACACCACACTCATCGGCCTCATTCAGGAAGGTGACGAGTCTGCCTACAGACAGGAGGTTAAAGAGCTGGCTGTCTGGTGCAGTCTCAACAACCTGGAGCTCAACCCGCTCAAAACTGTGGAGATGACCGTGGACTTCAGGAGAAGCCCCCCTGCTCTCCCCCCACTCACCATCATGGACAGCACTGTGACTGCAGTGGAGTCATTCAGGTTCCTGGGCACCACAATCTCTCAGGACCTGAAGTGGGACACTCACATAGACTCCATTGTTAAAAAGGCCCAGCAGAGGTTGTACTTTCTCCGCCAGCTGAGGAAGTTCAACCTGCCACAGGAGCTGCTGAAACAGTTCTACTCCGCCATTATTGAATCTGTCCTCTGCACTTCAATAACTGTCTGGTTCAGCTCAGCTACCAAATCTGACCTCAGAAGACTACAGAGGGTAGTCCGGACTGCTGAGCGAATCATTGGTACAACCCGACCTTCTCTTCAAGAACTCGACTCATCAAGAGTGAGCAAAAGGGCTGGAAAAATCACACTGGACCCCACACATCCAGCACACTCCCTCTTTGAACTGTTGCCATCTGGTCGACGCTACAGAGCACTGAGCACCAGAACGGCCAGACACAGGAACAGTTTCTTCCCTCAGGCAATCCATCTCATGAACACTTGACAATAACTGTGGAACACACACTAAATTAAAAAAAAAAAGATAACTGAAAGCAAAGCTGCTTCAGTCCAGTAAGTGTTCATCTTGAAATATCACTAACAATATCAAAGTTATTACTTTATAAAAAATCACTAAAGATTTCACACAAAAAAAAACATGAAGCATGAGCTGAAGGTGGACATTTGTGCAGGTACTAAAAGAGCTTTTACTTGCTAAGGGTCTGAACTATCAATCAGATGACAGAAGGCATGCAGTAGATTGTGTGCAACAGGTTTTTCAGCAAAGTTTAAGACCTTAGAAATAAGCGTGTCACATATGATATAGTAGGTTTTATAGGGTTAATCTGTCTTTTTATGTGTTCCTCCAAAATAAACCCTTCCAGCGGCATTAAAGGGGTCATATGATGTTGCTAAAAAGAACATTATGTTGTGTATTTGGTGTAATGCAATTTGTTTATGTGGTTTAAGGTATTATTTTCCACATACTGTACATTATTGTTTCTCCTCTATGCCCCGCCTTTCTGAAACGCATCGATTTTTACAAAGCTCATCGTTCTGAAAAGCGAGGTGTGCTCTGATTGGCCAGCTATCCAGTGCGTTGTGATTGGCCGAATGCATCAAGCGTGTGACGGAAATGTTACGACTGATTATAATGACTTATACTTTGTTTTTACGTGTTGCATTGCGTATCGCGCAAAACATAAAACCATGTCTGCATTTGTGATCGGAGAAACGACAAACAACAAGCGCTACTCACGTTTGAATCATCAGTGGCAAATTCTTTAAATATAAAAAATGTACTTACAGGCTGTGAGTCAGAAGCGCCAGACTGTCCTTGCAAAGTTGGAACTGCCCCACTTTATAGAACAGCCTTTGAGCACAGACCCATTGTAGGCTACTCTGCAGGTTCAGGAAACAGTCCTCCATAAAATGCGTCACACAACGTGACACATGGCGGGCTAGAGTGAGCGGAGGCCGGCGGCCTTGAGAACGGCGCGGCCGGCGGATTCGATGAAGGAGCGGCCGGGGGGCTTGCAGCAACCACATGTGACGACCCTGGGCCGTAGACATGTGGGGGCGTGTTAGAACAAGGAGTTTTAGGTAGGCATGGCTGACTCTTAACTTTTATAAAGAATATCTCTTTGGATTTGAGACTTTAGTCTTTACAACTTTACAGATCTTCTTTATGCACCAAGAGCTTGTAACACTCCAAAAAGAAAGGAAAATTTGAAATCACATAATATGACCCCTTTAAAGTAGCAGTGAAACTGCAACCTATTACAGAGAGCATTTACAAGCCCTGAGGCTCATTCTCACAGTAATGACCCTTTTAGTGTGTGAGAGACGGTCTGTCTTCAGAGATGTGAACCGCATGACTGTTTGTCCTCAGAGTGATTGAGAAACTCTGTAGGACAGAAATCAGCCATTTAAAATAAATTATCTTCACACGCACAGACGTTCATTAGTGTCCCTCCACTGACTGCATCGACATTCTAGCACTGACTCAATGGTTGCTAAAGAAACAGCCAATCAGACTGCTTGATCATCTCACACCCCCAAAAAAAGAAAAAACAATGCCAGTGTGTGTGAAACTGAGCTGAACTTTAGAGGCAAAACTGCTAGAAATTGACTCCAGACGTCAAAGCTAATGCACCTCTTTTTGTGTGTGTGTGTGTGTGTGTCCATATGCGGGAAAGGCAAACAGGTTGTTGAGTAAGCACTCGTTTTCTCTCACGGGTTATTGGTCTGTCAACACACACACGAGCGCATCCGTTCGCTTATCACTTTTAACACAGATAACGTGCGTGTGTGTTTTATGTGCAGTGCAGGTACAAACAGCTCTGTTTCAGCATGCATCTTTTGCTTCGGATCATCAGAGAGCTGGCGATGTCATTTCCTGCTCACCTCTGGTGAACTGCAGACCTTTTCCTGCAAACTCCTCCTGCAGAGCCGCCACAAACTTCTCTCGTATCTTCTCTCTCTGCGGGACGGGAGAGTTTGGATTATTTTAAATATGCGCTTAGGTTCATTAGGGTTTTAAATCAAAACTGTCGATTTGTATGGACCGGTTCACACCAGAAACACAAATCGTCCAATGACAACTGTCCGACTTGTTTTACTCTGGGTGTAAAAAGACCTGAGGATTTCATGTGAACAAATCCTCAACCTTAGGCCAATTCTGGAAAACTAACACAGTTCTTGTAAACGGAGAATACCTTGTCGATCTCAGAGAACTCGATTCGCTCTTCGAGCGTGCAGCTGCGTCCGATGGGCGAGATGTTGATCATGCCATTACGAAACTCAATGAACGTCCCTCTGAGGGAGAGAGATTTGGTTTAAATGATTACATTTGGTAATGACATTACAGGTGATCACACATCTCTGGAGTGTGTGTAATTGTTACCGTTTCTTGGGTAGTTTGATGAGCCCCATGTAGCTGAGACAGAAGTTGATGAGGTCCTGCAGTAACTCCTCCCCCAGATGATTCTGAATGGCCTGAGAAACAGATTGAAAAATTAAATAAGACAATTTAGAGAATTCAAGACCAATTTTGTATCAACACAGAGACAAAAAAATAAAAATAAAGACGACATTTTAAAGAGTTTCACTTAAAGTTCTACAAAGAATTCCAATTTGGACTTCTATGAACTTCTAAAGAACTTCTGTGATATTTGAAATATTTAGGACATTTTTAAAGAGGTCATATGATGCTATTTTAAAGATCATTATTTTGTGTATTTGGTGTAACAGAATATGTTGACATGCTTTAATGTTCTAAAAACACATTATTTTTCAAATACTGTACATTATTGTAGGTCCTCTATGCCCCGCCTCTCTCAAACACGTCGTTTTCAACAAAGCCCCTCCTTTGACAAGCGCAATCGGCTGTGATTGGCCAGCTGACCCAGTGCATTGTGATTGGCCAAACACCACAAGCACGCGTCGGAAATGTAACGCCCCTTACTATAATCGCCAGCTTCAGCTTTCAAAGTAAATATCAAGACATTAAAGTTAATAATGTCGTTAGTTTTACCATCAGTTCAAGTCCGAAAGGGCTAATCAGAGCTGCACAATTATAATGACAATGTCAATCATCAAATGCTGATGACACTATAAACTGATCTAGATAAATGATAAGATCTAGAGAAAAGTCAAACAGAGAGTCGAGACTGAAATTAACACCCACAGGTGAGACAAAACCACACATAAAAAATACACAAAAATATCAACTTGTCTTCTAGACAGCAATCAAGTTAACATTGTACAGTCATGCATTTGGCAGATGCTTTTATCCAAAGCGACTTACATTGTATTTAAGGAATAGATTTTATCATGCATTCAATGGGAATCAAACCCATGATCTCTGTGTTTTTGTCTCCATATTGTTAGATCATGCCTCCATGCCAGAAATATCAAATCCAGCCCCAGATGCCAGATTCTGTCAGAAAATATCTGTTTTATCTGATGACAGAACAGCTAGTCAGCAAAGATGTCTAATATCCTGGTACTCAAAATTGTATTAACAGTCTTCTATCAGCCAAGAAGCCAGAGAAGAGCAGAAGCAGGAGACAAAGTGATGATGATAAAAACAAAAGCAGAGTTTATTGAATAATCTTAGTTGCGTATGTTTCAATGCTCAGACTATCATAAGAATAAACAACAATGGGAAAATAATAATGTAATATAAATGACTAATCAATGAATGAATAAATGGAATGAGTGTATAAATGGATCAAATGGTTATTACAAATGATTATATGATCAAATGGAATAATAAAGAAATAAATGAATGAATTAATAAATGAAACAACACATATGTATGTTGCTCCCTTGAAGCAACACACACACACACACACACACTACACAAGTTGCTACAAAGAATCCTTAGATCCTTCAATACTCTACTCCAAATGCTTCTCTGATGTTCCTCCCAAGAAAAAAAGAAAAAGGTAATCTCACAAGCATCTCCTCTGAAGTTTCATAAGCAATCTCAAGAATGTCTCAAACTGTGCTCGTCGAAAGTCTCAATAAGAAATCAAACATTTCTCACTAAACTCTCCTTTCTCATCATTCGCATTAATCTGAGACCAGGCTTATAGTTTAGAGAAGCATAACTGGGAACTAAGCCTTCTGAGATTAATTGTGAGCAATAATTTGTTCAACCATGGTAGTGACGTCAACTGGTATTGATTTAATAACTTTTTCTCCATTCCAGTGGTCACAGATGAATTTCACAAAGGAATTATGGGATATCAGCTGTTGTGTTGATGTCTGAGTTGACTCAGTGATCCAGTCAAACCAGCTCCTCCACATTCTACATCTGACGCAATATCCAAAACCCATTAAACACATGTTTGGATAATGATCCTAAAGACTCGTGACTGTCTTTAGGGTGGATCATGAAGAAATGTATGATTCTCACCTTCATCTCCTTCTCCGAGCTGTTCTGCGATTTTGGAATAATCTGAACCACCCACCACGCCGATCTTCACCTTCTTTCTCAAGGCCTGGAAAAAATCGTCCAGCTCAGGGTCGATCTTCTGCAGACACACGCACAGAGTTACATCACTGCAGGGTTTCTGCTGTGGCCTCAGTGCCCCTGAAAACTGATTTACGACTCCATTAAACAGTGGCATGCAGCTTTCAGAGTATTTTTGATCAGGGAACACACTTTGGGTAGACTAAATAGTCCAAATACGTTGACTAGTCTTGTAAACCATCTTGTCTGCAGCCCTGTGTGGTATACTTTACATTTATGTTTTCAGCAGACGTTTAAGTGCACGTTAGTCAGATTAATGGCAGTGTTGTTTACTGACTGGATGCGTAACGAAATGCTCTTGTTTTTCTGTCAGAGCTGCAGACTGTCATAAACTCACGCTAGCACTGTACAGTAAGTCATATCGTCTGTGATTCATAACAGCGTGCTAGGAGGGGAATATGAATAGACATTTTAATAAACGTATAAGAAAACTCCCAGGTGTTTAATGAGGGAGTTTAGCCACACTATTACGTCATAAAGTGGCACATTCCAAAAGGAGCGTAACGAAATGCTCTTGTTTTTCTGTCAGAGCTGCAGACTGTCATAAACTCACGCTAGCACTGTACAGTAAGTCATATCGTCTGTGATTCATAACAGCGTGCTAGGAGGGGAATATGAATAGACATTTTAATAAACGTATAAGAAAACTCCCAGGTGTTCAATGAGGGAGTTTAAGAGCATCACGAAGGTGTGGCCGATGAACAATTAAAGGGGTCATGAACTGCATTTATTATTATTATTATTATTAATTTATAATGTTCTCTGAGGTTCACTTATGTTAGTGTGATTTTATATATATATAAAAAATAAAAAAGACAGAATTAAATTTGTGACATGACGAAACAGTGCTCGCATCCGATCTAGATATGTTAGGATCACAAGAAAGGCAATTCAAATACTATTTTTCATATCTTACACTACACAGTGTCTTGTAATGTTGTAATGTCATCTGTATGGTTCTGTTGAAGTAATCCTAGTATTTCCTCTCCTCTACTACAAGCATGTATCAGTGGGCGGAGCTAAAGAGGCAGTGGTGTAGAGAGAAGGGTATAACTGCATCCTGGAGATCTCCAAATGGGGGCGGGAACTCCAAAACGGGGTGGGAGCTCCAAAATAGGGCGTGGCTTCCTCCCATTGACAGACAGGCACATGACACGCATGCGCACTTTTTCCCCCAATCTACTTCAGTGCAAACTCCGCCCCACAGCTGATTCTAAAGAGTTTATTGGTTGTGTCAATTTCCTATACTATGCTAACCCCTAAACCTACCCCACACTTGACCCTAACCTTAACCAGTGAAATTGACTGCACGGCGGGATTGGCGCTGAATATCATGGTAAAGAAAGATGCAGTTCAGGAGATAAACAGTTAATAAGATTATGCGATATGAGATCGTTCCGTAACTCCCCAACCGGACAATAGCACCTTTTTAGGTACACCCAGCCACACACCTGCGAATTTCGAGCCCCGGGACGCCCCCGTTGCTTAGAACAAAGCGATAGAGTGAAATCTTCCCCCTGCGCTAGGACGGCTCGCGGGATAGCTTGTGGGTGATTCCCGTTTATTAAGCATGTTTAATTTATAATGTTTTATTTTGAAATGTAAGTCAATAACAATTGGCCGAAGCCAGAGCCAATGGTGAAAGTCTTTGCGCGAAGAGACCCCACCCCATTTTGGAGGTTCTGCCCACTTTTGGAGATCTCCGGTCTGCAGTTATACCTACTTGGGTGTAGAAGCAGGCGCAGAGCTTTCCTGCGGAGGCGGGGCTTAGCCACACTATTACGTCATAAAGTGGCACATTCCAAAATGAGTCCTTTTCTGAGCTTGGCTTTTTAAACTAACGAGAAAGTTTTGAAACTTACATGATGTTTTACATTGACCTGTTGCATGTCAAAGGTCCCTTTTAATCAGTGAAGCTTTCACACCAAAACACAAGGCTACACTGATAGTACAAAGGTCGTTCACAAGAACACCAAAGACGTTCCGTTTACTCTTAGCGCACGCATGTTGTGTGGAAATAATCTCAGCATGCTCGTTAAAGTGGGAAGGTTTTCTGATTGGCTAGTGTTATCATCAAAGCGGTAAAAGTGATTACATCAACACCGTTCCTATGCGTTTCCTTGATTCTCTTGAAGTTAAATCGGGTTTGAAACATTCTCGCTATCGCGTCTGGGTGTGAACGGGCTATTAACGTTGTAAAACAGCATTTCTGTGTCTTGACGTTCTGCATGAGCTGTAAATGTTATTTTTACTTTTCAATAACGTTCACATAAGTTAAAGCGGAGGACAGGACTGATGATGCAACATCTGAGGACACAGATACCAACTCATCTGAACATAAATAAACACTTCCATGATTTCAGTAAGTGCTCATGCAACAGAACGAACCGAATTGGGACACGTTCCTTCAACAAACTGTCCAAGAAACAGAATGCTGGTATGTTCACCGTGCAATAGTCGCGTGTTGGTAATGTTTAGGAACTAACCATGAACTGACATTACAAGAGCGATGCATGGGAACTATTGTCTGATGCATACGTGCAGAACGAGTGCATACTGTACAAACACACAAAAGCATACTCATTCACCAGTAATGCACACTCACGAGACATACTTCACCTACACACAGATCAGCGCTGCAAATAGAAACATATAATGTTCTCATAAGAGCATAGAGGACGCACGTTTTAGAGCCCTTATGCATAATGTTATCTCATAACTATCATGTTGATAAAAACAATCTTACCTCTCTCGGGGGTGTCAGCGTTCCGTCCACATCAAACAAGCACAAAACATTGCGACCTCCGGCTAAAAGAGACTTCATATTCACTTCTTCTAGTCCAGCAATTGAAGTAGACATTTAAATGTTTAAAATAAGACCATTAAATATATACAAATCAGACTCTAAATGACTCGAGATGAGTTCATGCATAAGAATAATAAAGAGACACAGTCTCTCGTCTTTCATGAAACCGAAAGAAAAAGAAGTCAATACTGATGAGCATTATTGAGCAAGATTACAGTGTATACTGCAGGCTACATGATCACTGCTGAGTGAGTGTGAGTGAATCTGCGGCACTGGGGAGGGGGTCCGCCCCAGCCAATCAACTGCGCGGAGTCTGGTCACGTGCGCAAAGGGGGCGTTACCGCGCGGTGAGATGAGTACATGGGATTCGGAAGCGTCACGTAGCAAGCATAGAAAGATAGCTCACCTACTTCATTACATCTGATCATAACAGCAGCAGCAGAGGAAGCATTACAGAGCATCAAGAAAATCAATAAGAACACAAATGATCTGTAATTTGCATTTAGACATTTATCCAAAGCGACATACAAATAAGGACAATGGAAGCAATCAAAATCAACAAGAGAGCAATGCAAGTGCTATCAATTACATAATAAATAAAAAAAGAAAACAATAGAAAAAGAATAGAGCAAGCTAGTGTTAGGCCTTTTTTGCTTTTGTAAATCGTATAATAAGTGAAACGAAAACAGAATACAAAAAGATTAGAGAAGCTAGTGTTTTTTTTTAAATTGTTTTATAAAACAAGCAGTTAGTAGGCTAAATGAATAGAGTGCAAGTCTAAAAGTGGATTTTTAAAAAAAGAATAGAATTAGAATAGGGAGTGCTAGAGTTAAGAGGGTCAAATAAAGATGGAAGAGATGTGTTTTAGCCGATTCTTGAAGATGGCTAAGGAGCTGCTCGGATTGAAGGAAGGGTAACGGCATTAAAGCTGAGAACTCGGAAAGTACATATCTGACGAAGGGGGCGTTACCGCGCGGTGAGATGAGTACATGGGATTCGGAAGCGTCACGTAGCAAGCATAGAAAGATAGCTCACCTACTTCATTACATCTGATCATAACAGCAGCAGCAGAGGAAGCATTACAGAGCATCAAGAAAATCAATAAGAACACAAATGATCTGTAATTTACATTTAGACATTTATCCAAAGCGACATACAAATAAGGACAATGGAAGCAATCAAAATCAACAAGAGAGCAATGCAAGTGCTATCAATTACATAATAAATAAAAAAAGAAAACAATAGAAAAAGAATAGAGCAAGCTAGTGTTAGGCCTTTTTTGCTTTTGTAAATCGTATAATAAGTGAAACGAAAACAGAATACAAAAAGATTAGAGAAGCTAGTGTTTTTTTTTAAATTGTTTTATAAAACAAGCAGTTAGTAGGCTAAATGAATAGAGTGCAAGTCTAAAAGTGGATTTTTAAAAAAAGAATAGAATTAGAATAGGGAGTGCTAGAGTTAAGAGGGTCAAATAAAGATGGAAGAGATGTGTTTTAGCCGATTCTTGAAGATGGCTAAGGAGCTGCTCGGATTGAAGGAAGGGTAACGGCATTAAAGCTGAGAACTCAGAAAGTACATATCTGACACACAGAGTATATTTTATTGCAGACCTGCAAAAGGACAAATTAAACTTGGAGAAGTTGTTTCGATTTTCTAGGGGGCAGAGTGTCAATATACACATTTACCTACACACACACACACACTCACACACACACACACACACACACACACACACACAGGTTTGTTTTTGTGAAAAGTGGGGACTCTCCATAGGCGTAATGGTTTTTATACTGTACAGACCGTATATTCTATTGCCCTACACCAACCCTACACCTAAACCTACCCCTTACAGGAGACTTTGTGCTATTTCAGATTTTCAATACACTCCATTCTGTGTGATTTATAAGCGTTTTGAAAAGTGGGGACATGGGGTAATGTCCTGAAAAGTCACCTTCTCCTTGATAGGCGTAATAGTTTTTATACTGTACAAACTGTATGTGCTATTGCCCTACACCAACCCTACCCCTTACAGGAAACTTTGTGCATTTTTACTTTCTCAAAAAAAACTCATTCTGTATGATTTATAAGCTTATTTCCTCATGGGGACCTCAAAAATGTCCCCACAAGGTCAAAATTTACTAGTATTGCTATCCTTGTGGGGACATTTGGTCCCCATAACGTGATAAATACCAGGTACACACTCACTCACTCACTTACTAAATAAATAAATAAAAGTACATAGGACTTATAAAGGAGCAAAAGCAAACCATTCAAAGGGACGTGCTGAGAAGTGCTCAATGCAGTAAGCCTGCTCAGAAAAGTACAAACACGATTTTGGTTTGTTTCACTGTTTATGCATGTTCAGTTTTGAGGTTCACTACATTAGTGAAGCTACTGAGTGAAAGCAGCAGACCTCAGGCTGTTGTCAGTGAGTGTCTGTGAGGTGTTTTGTGCTGTCAGTGTTACAGCACCACCTGGTGACCGATACTCTGTCTTACACGGATCCACCGATCACGGAAACACTAGCTCTTCAACTGTCTTCCAAAGAAAATTTTGATTAACAACCATTATAAAGCAATTATGTCAACTATTTTCTCTTTGGCTCTATATTGTTTCACATTTATTGAGGTGCTTCCTCTTGATGGTTTTTTTAAAGGAAAGAACATTTCAGTATTTTTGCTTTCGCTCACAAAACTTTTGTGATGGAAATAATATGAAATGGGAGGAAAAAACATATTTCAGTTTTCTTGCGAGCAAACATTTTTAAGCGTAACGTAAAGGTTTAGCAAGCGCACGAAGTATTGAAATTGTGTAGGCTACTTATATTTTTCTCTCCAATCTCATATTTTGTAAATATCAAAAATATAAAAATAAACGATCCAAAAATACATTGTATGGGTCAAAATGATCGATTTTTCTTTTATGCAAAAAATAATTAGGATATTAAGTAAAGATCATGTTCCATGAAGATATTTAGTAAATTTCCTACCGTAAATATATCAAAACTTAATTTTTGATTAGTAATATGCATAACTAAGAACTTAATTTGGACAACTTTAAAGGCAATTTTCTCAGTATTTAGATTTAGACCCTCAGATTCCAGATATTCAAATAGTTGTATCTCGGCCAAATATTGTCCTAGGGACATTTTCAGAGACATTTGGATTTTATTGATTGTAATTTCAGCTGAGGGACCTACATTAAGGCTCATTGATACGGTCATCAGACGTCAGCTTAGATCAAACAGAAAGAAGAAACTAGAGGGACGAAGCTCTTTTCTCTCAGATCAGGTTGATGTTGTTTGTTCACTGTTGGTTGTTCATTAACACGCAGAGACAAACCTGAGCGCACAGTTCCTCTTCAGGTTCCTGTAGAAACACAAACGCAGAAAACGTCTCAGGTTACTTATGTAACCATGGTTCCCTGAGTAGGGAACGAGACACTGCGTCCTCTAGGGGTCGCTATGGGGAAACCTAGAGGACGCAGTTCGAAGTTCCCAGGAAAGGGAACTCTCGCAGCAGTCGATGTATAATGTTTTTCAGACGTCATGTGAACAGTGTTGTTGGAGGTTAGATCTGACCTTTCTGATGGAATTAATCAAGATTTACAGGCTTCAGGAATTACTGTGGCATTAAACTGAGCAGTGTCTTTTTGACGGACATTCACTGTGGACGGGATGTTGGGATTGTTCTGGTTCGGTTCTGTGCTCTGTGTTTGACGTGTTAAGCTGCAGAAACTCCTTGGTCACGTTAAACGTGGTTCTGCTGGAGGATGAAAATTCGCCCTGGAGTCTGAAGTTTGTGCAGGACGCGGTGGAAACGGCTGTTGAAGAGGAAAACGACAAAAAAACAGACTGAAAGTGAGCAGATTCATAGAACGTTTAGTTCTGAAAATTAAAAATTAAAGGGGTCATATGATGCTTTTTTAAAGATCATTATTTTGTGTATTTGGTGTAACAGAATATGTTGACATGCTTTAATGTTCAAAAAACACATTATTTTTCAAATACTGTACATTATTGTAGGCCCTCTATGCCCCGCCTCTCTCAAACGCTTCGTTTTCTACAAAGTCCCTCCTTCCGACAAGCGCAGTCTGCTCTGATTGGCCAGCTGACCCAGTGCATTGTGATTGGCATCATATGACCCCTTTAAGTACATGCAGACTTTTAATTCAGTACTAGTAAAGGTGGCCCACCTCTCAACCACTGAGGATCAGATGAGACCATCCAGATTTCAGTCTGTGTGGATTTCAAGAGTCCATGAAACTGGAAACATTATTTTTCTGCAGGGAAATTCTGTCCTACAAAATACACTAAAACAATCATAGATTAATCTTAAATTAGATTAATTAAACTTGTATAAAGGATAGAACTTGTGACTTAAGTTGTTGTCCAAAAGAGAAAGAAGACAAAGGTAAAACTATTACAAATAACTATAAGTGATTTAAAACTATTTAGTTGCATATTAAACCATTTATTTGTTGAATAGAATAGAATACAGTGGTGTTTGTGACTGAAGTTGTCCTCTAGGCAAATAATAACAAGACAGCAGTCGTAAAAACTAAACAAAACAAAACAAAACAAAAACAGTCGAGTGATTCTTAATATCATATAAATAAAAAAAACATATTCAATGCAATAGTCAACAACATACATATAGTTTGTAGCTATATGACCTATGCTTCACCTATTGAAACAAATTTAAGCCTGTCTGTACTTCAGAAAAGGTAAAACTACACTCAGAAAAAAAGGTTCAACAGCTGACCTTTTCAAAAGGTACACTTTTGTACCTTTTAGGTACTAATATGTACACTTTAGGTACTAATATGTACCTTTAAGGTACCATTATGGACTCTTTTGGTACAAAGGTGTACCTTTTGAAAAGGTACCGCCCCAGTGACAGCTTTTGTACCTTTTTTTCTGAGAGTGTACTTTTAAAACCTTAAATTGGACAAAATCAGCATTGATGTGACCTGCTATCAAAACCGTCCTCATGGAACTGCTGATGATTAAATTGCTAATATTTGTTGATAACAATATGATCATTTAAATGTCGTGCATTAGTCAAGACTAACATGACCGCTTCTCCCAACCTCTAGCTAAAGAATGACAAAATCTCTTTACATTAAAGGCATGAAGTCATTCAGAATGAGAAGAAACCAAATACCATATGAGGTTGAGCTGCTTTTAAATAAAGTTAACCAATCAAACGTGGCACTGGTCTTGTTTTTGAAGGTCTGGACTTCCAGATCAAGGTGCTGTTCAGCGGCTTTAACACGACACATTACCGGCGCAGGGGTTGCGTGTGAGGCCGTGGAGATCTTCAAATCGCTGCATGTGAGTTCTGCTTCATTAAAACCTGCTCGAAGGACGTTTGAAGGACGTTGAGATTTAAACGAATAAATGAGTACATTTATTTGAGCTAGTTTAAACTAACAAATATCATCAGCAGCACATTATTTACTTTCATACTTTTTTGCCAAGAACAGTGTTGGATAAGTTACTGTAAACAGTAATTAAAGGGATAGTTCACCCAAACATTTTTATTCTGTCAGTAATTACTCACCCTCAAAACCTGTAAGACCTTTGTTCATCTTCGGAACACAAATTAATATATTTTGGATGAAATCCATGAACTTTCTGACCCTCCATATACACCAACGCAACTGACACATTCAAGGCCCAGAAAGGTCGTAAGGACATCATTAAAATAGTCCATGTGACATCAGTGGTTCAATCGTAATTTTATATAGCTGCGAGAATACTTTCTGTGCTCAAAGAAAACAAAAATAGTGACTTTATTCAATAATTTCTTGCCATCAGGGTTGGGGAGTAATGGAATACATGTAATGGCGTTACGTAATTAGGATACAAAAATCTAGTAATTGTAATCCGTTACGGTTACATCAAAAAACTATGTATTCAGATTACAGTTACATTTTGTAAAAAGTGGGAATACTATCAGGATTACATTTGTTTAATTTAAAATTAAATAAATGAGTATTTTGACATAACACTATATATTTAGCGCTGCTTCATCATAGTTCCTGGTAGAGCCCTGCACGGGCCTCAGATATAGTCCCTAGCCCGGCCCGTGTCCGACAGCTTATCAGAATTACCGGCCGAGCCCGTCTTTTTTTCTCCTTCTCTCAAAACAGCTTATACTACTGTTTCAGCTATTAAAATAGTTCAGTTTTGTATGGCAAAGTGATTATATTTCAATTAGTTTTTTTAATTAAGTTAATTTAGAAAAAACGTTTGGAGCATTTTTTGTTCATTAAATATAAGTTTTTGTTTTTTAAAGTAACGACCAAGCGGCCAGCGGCAGACAGTGAGCTGATAGCCTATGTTAGCATTCTCAAATCATCACAACTTGCCTAAAATAAAATCTATAGATATAAAACAGTTCAAGCATATAACAATGTTTAAACGTTAAACCTAGATAAATGCGTGCTGTATCCAATAGTTTGTGCGGAGAGTGCAAGCTAAAGCGCTCTTTGCAGGACATAGAGGCGCCAGCGCAATTACTTGCATTTTTTTCAGTTAATACGTGATTTTTGCTCATAAAGGTAAGAGTAATATATCATTCGTAACTGTAAAGGGTCTACTTTTATTTGTGTGCACTCACAATATCAACAAATGTTGTGCTTTAATAAAATAAAGAAAACAAACATGATGCGCTTTCTGCCGTCTCGGGCTTGAACAGGCACGCCTCACAAAAATGAACCGAAACTCAGCGAATAGATGCCTCACAGACATGATAAATATATCTATAGAAAATTACTTATTATTAAATTACTACTTAACGAAATAAAAAAAACTAAAACAAAAACTCTTTCATTATAATCATAATCCGTAAAGATGCACTTTTTTCTAAAGACGCGTCTAATGTGGATATGGCGAGTCAGGATCGACAACTTCATCCTTGCGACACCGACTCAGAAAACACTAGTTTATTAATAATTAATTCAAATATCTCCTTACTGTTTCCGCCTGACACATTCATGATAATTACTTTTGCTGGGGCTTTGCGGCAGGCTTTAGCCCATTGCGTGCATTTGAAAGAAGAACTCTTCAGCTGCGCTGACGGCACGCTCGCTGCTGCTGCTGCTGGACACTAAACACCGTCGAGGCGCTCTTGACAGGCGCAGTAGCACGGTCTAGTGTTGTTTCCACCAGTGCCGCAATTTTTTTTTCATCACTAATTGATGGATGTCTAAAATATAAAAATAAAGCCTAAAACAGTCCCGAGGCCCAGCCCACGTCTGAACTGTGATGTGAAAATTGGCACGAAGCCTGGCCCTAGGGGCGTAAAAAAGTCAGAATCACGGTTGAAATGAAGGCTTAACTATTACTTATGACTTATTTACATATGCAACTTGAAGTAATCCAAAAGTAATCAGATTACATTACTTTTATATTGTGGTACTTGGATTACATTACTGAATACTTTTTTAATGAAGTAATTTGTAACTGTAATGGAATACATTTTAAAAGTAACCCTCCCACCCTCCCAACCCATCCACGAGAGTACCACGACGCATGCTGCTGACATAGAACCCGCATGTGCTGGCGCTGCGCCTTGTTTCCTTGTTTAGGAATGCACATGCATGGACTATTTTAATGATGTCCTTACTATGTTTCTGTGCCTTGACCGTGGTTGTTCCCTTGCTGTCTATGGAGGCTCTCGGATTTCATCAAAAATATCTTAATTTGTGTTCAGAAGATGAACGAAGCTCTTACGGTTTTGGAACGACATAAGAGTAAATAATTAATGACAGCACTTTTATTTTTGCGTGAACTATCCCTTTAATTACTAGCTACTAATTACATCTTCAACAGTGTAATTAGATTACTGTACTAATTACTCTCTCTAAAAAGTATTGCATTATTACTATGTAGCGTCTGGACCACTCAAACACACAATATATATTTTGTTAGCTAGATTTAACAAATACTCTGTAACACCCCAGGAAGCCGAACAGGCCCCTGGTTCCATGGTAACCCTGACACACGATACATTTACGACCTCCTGGAATTTAGGTGAAGAAAATCGCTTCCTTGCCCATAGGGAAAATCCACAAGGGAAGGACTTTTCTTTGCTAATTAATTAATAGGAAAACCTTTCTTTGAATGAACACACATGATCCTTCAGGTCATTGGGTATATTATTGTCATCGTGTATTTTGTCTTTGAAATTGTATACTGTTATGCAGGCTTATAATCGAAACACACTCCTGTCAGCTTACATATATATAACTCTACCATGTTTAGTATCTATGAATTCGTATTCGGATGATCTAATTGAGAGTGTATATTGTATGTTTACACCTACGCAACATATTAGTGTTCTAAGACATGCAGACTTTTAATTCAGTACTAGTAAAGGTGGCCCACCTCTCAACCACTGAGGATCAGATGAGACCATCCAGATTTCAGTCTGTGTGGATTTCAAGAGTCCATGAAACTGGAAACATTATTTTTCTGCAGGGAAATTCTGTCCTACAAAATACACTAAAACAATCATAGATTAATCTTAAATTAGATTAATTAAACTTGTATAAAGGATAGAACTTGTGACTTAAGTTGTTGTCCAAAAGAGAAAGAAGACAAAGGTAAAACTATTACAAATAACTATAAGTGATTTAAAACTATTTAGTTGCATATTAAACCATTTATTTGTTGAATAGAATAGAATACAGTGGTGTTTGTGACTGAAGTTGTCCTCTAGGCAAATAATAACAAGACAGCAGTCGTAAAAACTAAACAAAACAAAACAAAACAAAAACAGTCGAGTGATTCTTAATATCATATAAATAAAAAAAACATATTCAATGCAATAGTCAACAACATACATATAGTTTGTAGCTATATGACCTATGCTTCACCTATTGAAACAAATTTAAGCCTGTCTGTACTTCAGAAAAGGTAAAACTACACTCAGAAAAAAAGGTTCAACAGCTGACCTTTTCAAAAGGTACACTTTTGTACCTTTTAGGTACTAATATGTACACTTTAGGTACTAATATGTACCTTTAAGGTACCATTATGGACTCTTTTGGTACAAAGGTGTACCTTTTGAAAAGGTACCGCCCCAGTGACAGCTTTTGTACCTTTTTTTCTGAGAGTGTACTTTTAAAACCTTAAATTGGACAAAATCAGCATTGATGTGACCTGCTATCAAAACCGTCCTCATGGAACTGCTGATGATTAAATTGCTAATATTTGTTGATAACAATATGATCATTTAAATGTCGTGCATTAGTCAAGACTAACATGACCGCTTCTCCCAACCTCTAGCTAAAGAATGACAAAATCTCTTTACATTAAAGGCATGAAGTCATTCAGAATGAGAAGAAACCAAATACCATATGAGGTTGAGCTGCTTTTAAATAAAGTTAACCAATCAAACGTGGCACTGGTCTTGTTTTTGAAGGTCTGGACTTCCAGATCAAGGTGCTGTTCAGCGGCTTTAACACGACACATTACCGGCGCAGGGGTTGCGTGTGAGGCCGTGGAGATCTTCAAATCGCTGCATGTGAGTTCTGCTTCATTAAAACCTGCTCGAAGGACGTTTGAAGGACGTTGAGATTTAAACGAATAAATGAGTACATTTATTTGAGCTAGTTTAAACTAACAAATATCATCAGCAGCACATTATTTACTTTCATACTTTTTTGCCAAGAACAGTGTTGGATAAGTTACTGTAAACAGTAATTAAAGGGATAGTTCACCCAAACATTTTTATTCTGTCAGTAATTACTCACCCTCAAAACCTGTAAGACCTTTGTTCATCTTCGGAACACAAATTAATATATTTTGGATGAAATCCATGAACTTTCTGACCCTCCATATACACCAACGCAACTGACACATTCAAGGCCCAGAAAGGTCGTAAGGACATCATTAAAATAGTCCATGTGACATCAGTGGTTCAATCGTAATTTTATATAGCTGCGAGAATACTTTCTGTGCTCAAAGAAAACAAAAATAGTGACTTTATTCAATAATTTCTTGCCATCAGGGTTGGGGAGTAATGGAATACATGTAATGGCGTTACGTAATTAGGATACAAAAATCTAGTAATTGTAATCCGTTACGGTTACATCAAAAAACTATGTATTCAGATTACAGTTACATTTTGTAAAAAGTGGGAATACTATCAGGATTACATTTGTTTAATTTAAAATTAAATAAATGAGTATTTTGACATAACACTATATATTTAGCGCTGCTTCATCATAGTTCCTGGTAGAGCCCTGCACGGGCCTCAGATATAGTCCCTAGCCCGGCCCGTGTCCGACAGCTTATCAGAATTACCGGCCGAGCCCGTCTTTTTTTCTCCTTCTCTCAAAACAGCTTATACTACTGTTTCAGCTATTAAAATAGTTCAGTTTTGTATGGCAAAGTGATTATATTTCAATTAGTTTTTTTAATTAAGTTAATTTAGAAAAAACGTTTGGAGCATTTTTTGTTCATTAAATATAAGTTTTTGTTTTTTAAAGTAACGACCAAGCGGCCAGCGGCAGACAGTGAGCTGATAGCCTATGTTAGCATTCTCAAATCATCACAACTTGCCTAAAATAAAATCTATAGATATAAAACAGTTCAAGCATATAACAATGTTTAAACGTTAAACCTAGATAAATGCGTGCTGTATCCAATAGTTTGTGCGGAGAGTGCAAGCTAAAGCGCTCTTTGCAGGACATAGAGGCGCCAGCGCAATTACTTGCATTTTTTTCAGTTAATACGTGATTTTTGCTCATAAAGGTAAGAGTAATACATCATTCGTAACTGTAAAGGGTCTACTTTTATTTGTGTGCACTCACAATATCAACAAATGTTGTGCTTTAATAAAATAAAGAAAACAAACATGATGCGCTTTCTGCCGTCTCGGGCTTGAACAGGCACGCCTCACAAAAATGAACCGAAACTCAGCGAATAGATGCCTCACAGACATGATAAATATATCTATAGAAAATTACTTATTATTAAATTACTACTTAACGAAATAAAAAAAACTAAAACAAAAACTCTTTCATTATAATCATAATCCGTAAAGATGCACTTTTTTCTAAAGACGCGTCTAATGTGGATATGGCGAGTCAGGATCGACAACTTCATCCTTGCGACACCGACTCAGAAAACACTAGTTTATTAATAATTAATTCAAATATCTCCTTACTGTTTCCGCCTGACACATTCATGATAATTACTTTTGCTGGGGCTTTGCGGCAGGCTTTAGCCCATTGCGTGCATTTGAAAGAAGAACTCTTCAGCTGCGCTGACGGCACGCTCGCTGCTGCTGCTGCTGGACACTAAACACCGTCGAGGCGCTCTTGACAGGCGCAGTAGCACGGTCTAGTGTTGTTTCCACCAGTGCCGCAATTTTTTTTTCATCACTAATTGATGGATGTCTAAAATATAAAAATAAAGCCTAAAACAGTCCCGAGGCCCAGCCCACGTCTGAACTGTGATGTGAAAATTGGCACGAAGCCTGGCCCTAGGGGCGTAAAAAAGTCAGAATCACGGTTGAAATGAAGGCTTAACTATTACTTATGACTTATTTACATATGCAACTTGAAGTAATCCAAAAGTAATCAGATTACATTACTTTTATATTGTGGTACTTGGATTACATTACTGAATACTTTTTTAATGAAGTAATTTGTAACTGTAATGGAATACATTTTAAAAGTAACCCTCCCAACCCTGTCCACCATCCACGAGAGTACCACGACGCATGCTGCTGACATAGAACCCGCATGTGCTGGCGCTGCGCCTTGTTTACAAGCAGAGGAATGCACATGCATGGACTATTTTAATGATGTCCTTACTATGTTTCTGTGCCTTGACCGTGGTTGTTCCCTTGCTGTCTATGGAGGCTCTCGGATTTCATCAAAAATATCTTAATTTGTGTTCAGAAGATGAACGAAGCTCTTACGGTTTTGGAACGACATAAGAGTAAATAATTAATGACAGCACTTTTATTTTTGCGTGAACTATCCCTTTAATTACTAGCTACTAATTACATCTTCAACAGTGTAATTAGATTACTGTACTAATTACTCTCTCTAAAAAGTATTGCATTATTACTATGTAGCGTCTGGACCACTCAAACACACAATATATATTTTGTTAGCTAGATTTAACAAATACTCTGTAACACCCCAGGAAGCCGAACAGGCCCCTGGTTCCATGGTAACCCTGACACACGATACATTTACGACCTCCTGGAATTTAGGTGAAGAAAATCGCTTCCTTGCCCATAGGGAAAATCCACAAGGGAAGGACTTTTCTTTGCTAATTAATTAATAGGAAAACCTTTACTATTTAATTTCTAAATCTCATATCAACCTCAACCAGTTGAAAAATACAATGATAGACATTAGGCTATTTCAAATTAATAATAGAAAATTTTTCTTAAAGTATCAAAGGTTGTTAAAAGATGTTAGATGTTAAATTTGAATGTTAAATACACAATTTTGTATAGAACTGTTCTGTAGTCTATACAGTATTTAACATGATTACATCAGAATAACCTGTAATTAAATTACAGAAAATTGAGAGTAATCTCTTACTTTACTTTTTCAAAGGAAAGGTAATTAAATTACAATAATTATTTACTTTGTAATGCATTATACTCAACACTGGCCAACAACAGTATTTTCACACAAAAAAAACATTTTTGAACAAGCAGAAGCAGAAGAAATGGTGATCATTTCAATAACAACAAAATGTATGTAAAATTAGTAGTTTTTTTTACTATATAGCTAATTCTATATTAAACTGCAATGGTAATGAATGAGGATATTATAATGAAAACACAAACATCCATAAATAAATGTAATGATTTATCTGCATTACACACTTTACAGAGTGAAATCTAGTTCAGTATCTTGTAGTAAGTCGTGGCACTATTTTCAATGACCCGTCTGTCTGTCTGTCTGTCTGTCAGTCAGGAGGTCGGTCTGACTCTGACTATCCCCATCATCTCTGCTGGCAGTTTCGGTCTTTCCTGCGACAACAGGGAGAAACTCACCCAACTGCTTCCTCTGACACGCAAAATCTCAAAAGTTCTTCGTCCATTTCTGGCATGCATATTTCCCCAATCTGAAACCTGTGTGGAAGACGGCGTATATCTGTCTGTCTGTCAGTCAGGAGGTCGGTCTGACTCTGACTATCCCCATCATCTCTGCTGGCAGTTTCGGTCTTTCCTGCGACAACAGGGAGAAACTCACCCAACTGCTTCCTCTGACACGCAAAATCTCAAAAGTTCTTCGTCCATTTCTGGCACGCATATTTCCCCAATCTGAAACCTGTGTGGAAGACGGCGTATATCTCTAAAAAAACTCAACAACACGGAGGAATGTTTCTGGTGGTATTCACAATAATACATATAAATGACAACACGTCACAACACAGACGCACACACTGAGATGCCCTTCTGTCCGTTCGTCTGTCAGGTACATCAATGCTCTGGAGGCGCCGTCCGCTCTGTTCGCCTCCAACATATCCAGAGAGATGCTGAGGAGCCAAGAGCACCTGGAAGACAAGCTGAAAGATCAGGACCGACACAGCAACAGTGAGTAAAATCTATCTATCTATCTATCTATCTATCTATCTATCTATCTATCTATCTATCTATCTGTCTGTCCATTTATCTATCCATCCATCCCTCCCTCCATCCACCCATCCCTCCATCCATCCATCCACCCCCGATTCACCCCTCCATCCATCTATCCACCAATCCATCCACCACTCCATCCACCTATCCATCTATCCACCCACCCCTCCATCCATCCCTTCATCCATCCATCCATACACCCCTCCATCTATCTATCTATCGCTTTTCAGTTTTTGTCCTGTGTGGGACACCAGACGACGTTCTCGCCATTAAGAACAACACCAATATTCCTCCACATGTGGTCTTCGTCCTGATCGACCTGTACAAGTGAGTCTGTGATCCCCATAATCCCACCTCATATCACACAAGTGTTTCTCCAGCTGACCATGACGTGTCTTGCAGTGATGGTTATCACACAAACGAGTCCAGCTTCGAGCACATGCGGGACGTGCTGGTGGTCACCATGCACATCTTCAGGACCTACTCCAGCCACACGTCCTGGAAGACAAACACAACAAGTGCAGCATCTTTAAGCATTGTTCTGCCATTCGTTCTCTTTGCCCTGAGAGTCATGCTAAAGTCTCATTTGATAATTGACCTCCCGCAGGCACTGAATGATTATGTGGTGGCTTACCATGATGCTGTGGTTCTCTTTGGCAATATGATGAGAAAAAACCTGAAGGCGATGTTCAGCCGTTCAGCGGCATGAGCTTCAAGGGTAAGAGCTTCTTAAATAACAGCATCACTGGATCGTCACTCATGCTTTTGAATGTTTACTCAAGTTACAGCTTTTTACAGTCGACAGGTCATTACAAAAGAAATGGGTCCTTGCGATTGCAAAAAACTGTAATATGATAGATTTGATGTGATGTTGATGTGTGTGTGTGTTCAGGTATGGGTGGACACTATGAATTAGACGCTAGCGGAGACAGATCTCAATCTGTCTGTGGTTTACACAACTGGCTCATACAAGGTGAGTCACTTTTGTCTTAATTTGTAATAAAGATGCATTTTGGTACAAATCAATTCAATGACTGACATCAATATGAAATATGAAGAAATAGTAATCCAATGAATCTTTTTGGTGAATCGATTCAAAACACTTGAGTCACTGATTAAAACAAAATAATAAAAAGAAACATTGATTTTTTTTATTTAAATAAATGAAATGATTCATCTAACATTACAGTATTACTGTGTGTAGAACATGTAATTATCTAATTACATATATATATATATATATATATATATATATATATATATGTTATTATTTATTTATAATGTATTTTTTACAGTATAAATTGGGTATAAATATGCATGAGGATGATAATTTTTAGATAAATAATGAAAAAATTTATTTAAATAAATACATAATACATCTAACATTACAGTATTATAGTGAGTAGAAAAAACTAATAACAATTTAATAGAATCTAAATATTTTGAAAATATTTATAATTTTTTCACAGTATAATTTTGTTTTTTTATACATGAAAATATGCATGAGGATGATCTTTTTTTTTGGGGGGGGGGGGGGGGGGGCAATTTTTATTCTCTAGTTTCTTAGAAAAGAGCTTTGAGGAACCTAAAAGGAAACAAAATGATCCGAAGAATTTATATCAAAAGAATGTGAATCTCCAAAGTAGCATATAGCCAACTTGTGGTTAAGCTGCTGAATGCTGTAGGTGTTGCAAAGAACATGTTAAGGACCTTTATTTTGTTTAATTTTATGTTTATGTTTTTATTTCCCTAAATGGATTTATGGATTTGATGGACTGCTTTGATAAGTCATACACTCTTCAAAATAAAAGGATTTTTCTCAGCAGTGCCATAGAAGAACCATTTTTGGGATCCTCAAAGAACCTTTCAGTGAACAGTTCTTAAAAGAAACTTTATGCCATTTATAAATACTGGTACCTCATAAAAGTGTCATTCTGTGTGACTTCATACAATTTCCCTTTTCCTTCCGAGACACAGGACATCATAAATTTCAATTGTTCAGTTTTCAGTATAGTGGCAGTTTATCTCATTTTAAAGGATGTAGCACAGTGAAAGCTGTTATTCAAGACACTTAGAAGACATTGTAAATGCATCTAAAAGACTGAAAACCCCTGCTCTAAATGTATAAATGCAAATAAACATGTAATAAATTCCTGTTATTAAAAAACCCCAAAAGCAAACAAGCCTCATCCTACAGTTTTTCCAAACAAATATCCTGTTTTGCCTAGAAATACATCACACATGTAGAAGTAAAATGGGTTTGGTGTTTGTCTGTCTTCAGTATAAGATGCTGTTTGTCTTCAGCATGTCTCTGAACATCACGCGGGAAAATCACTCGGATCCCGACCTGCCGTGGGACGGATCACGGCTGCCCAGTGATAAACACCGCTCACGGTAAACCGGTTCGCTAGTAAAACGCCATGTGAACTGCGCTAACCAACACTAACTAACCTGTTTCTCTCAGGGATGGAGGTTCAGAACATCATCATGATCGTCCTTGGGATCAGTGTGGTCATGGCCACCGCCATAGCTTTCATCTTATACAGGTAAAAATGGGTCACATTTCTCCCCAAAACCAATGAGAAATCAAACTCTTAGGGACTTTTAGTTCACATCTGTAGATGGTTTCTGTCCAATCAGATTCTCTCTGGAATGAGAATGAAAGTAAACTATATACTATTGGCCATTTATTTGGATGTGACCCATCCAAATTTCTTGAAAAAAGGAAATATGTCACCACCAGTGTTGGGGAAAGTAACTTTTAAAAGTAATGCATTACAGTATTGCGTTACTCCATAAAAAAGTAACTGTTATATGTTATGTTAAAGTAATGCATTATGTTACTTTTGAACAGTATAGGATAGTTACTTAAAAGAAAACTAAACCTATTTTAGGACATATCACATCAGTTTGAGTGCGAGTGCCGAGGAGAAACGTACCTGAAGGTGAGAGGAGAGATGCCAGCCTATCAAAGGCTCTTATATCACCTTCCAGCCAATCACAGGCTCTCATTTCAGTTTCCAGCCAATCACAGGCACCTACTGCAGGTTGTAACCAATCGCAGGATCTTATTTCTGCTTTCAGCCAATCACAGGCTCTTATTTCTGCTTCCAGCCAATCACGGGCTCTTATTTTAGTCTTCTTGGACAACCACAAACTGTTAAAGAAGAGTTCAAAATAAAAGCAGAAACTAATAGCACGTGTGTTTGCATTTCAGGGTAAAGGGAAGGAGATGATGTACTGGTTGACTGGAGTCACCGGGCAGAAATACAACCTGCCGACGCCACCAACAGCGTAAGACCTCCAGCACTCGTCCTGTGATCATAAAATACTCCCAGAATACACCAGTAAAACATTTAAAGAGTTGAGTTACTTGCATTTCAGACACAATATAGCTGCATAAGTTATTTTACTGCACCAGTGAATATAAGCCAAAAGAAGGAGCAGAGTGACTGACAGAGTGATCAACCAATCAGATTCCAGGACAGAACCGCTGTATAGCAGGGTTTTCAAATATGTGGATTGTCTTGCAAGGATCTCTCTTACAAAATGTAAACTACTAAACTGTCTTTTATTGTAAAAAAAAAAATAGTACTTTGTATTATTGAAAGAGTAATGTCTTTCACAAAATATATTGTAGTTTTATAAAATACTGTGTTAAACGTATTTCATAAATAAAGTTAGAAGCTTGTTTCGTCCATAGGAGGAATTTTACAACTTTGTTCCTCGCATTTGCAAGGATTCTGAGAAACAAAGTCAGAATCGGGAGGTTAACTCACATTTGCCAAAAAAATTAAAAAGTAGTCAGATTGTGAGATTAAGTCACGATTAGCTATTTTTTTTTTATTTTGTATTCAGTGGCGATTACAAAAAAACCTTGTAATTCTGAGAAAAAAAGTCAGAATTGTGGAATATAAACTCGTAATTATGACAAAAAAGTCAGAAATGTGAGATAAAAAGTTGCAAATACCTTTTTTTCTTTTTAGTCAATAAAAAACAGAATTGCATGATGAACAATTGTGAGATATAAACTTGCACTTACCCTTTTTTCTTTTTTAGTCTTGAAAAAAAATTTAATTACAAGATATGAATTCCCAGTTGCAAGAAACAAGTCAGAATTGTGAGATAAAAAGTCACAATTACCTTTTTATTTTTTATTCCGTGGTGGAAACAAGCTTACATATGGAAAAGATTATCAATGTCACTGATACTCACAAGCACACGTTGAATCTCTCTGTGTGCTTCTGATCCTCAGGGAGAATTTTCAGCGTCTGCAGTAGCATCTGGCCGAGAGGATTGTCTCCACGCTGGACAAATGTGGGAACGAGTGGCGCAAAACTCTCTCCACATGCCAGCGGCAAACACAGAGACACAGCAGCAACGTGCAGCCCGAATACCTGCACCTGACCGACCCCACAAACATACCTGTAGAAAACACACTCACACACACACCTGTACTGTATGTATTTAACTGTATGACTGTGTTCCTAAAAACTATTTGATCATTTATTAATTCTGAATGTGTTTATTCTAAAATGATGAATGTAATGTACAATATGACTTCATAACAACGGCTTCGTACTCATGTAGTCAATAAGAGAAAAAAATGGATTTTATTTGGATGGTTTATTAGCCAAACTGATACAAACAAATCATACATCTGTTTTCATGCAATTAGCAGATGCTTAAGAACATAAGCAATGAATCACAAAGTCAAGTAAATGTTTATGAACAAGTATGACATGCATCGGTGTGCTGGAGATCTCCCAAAATATACACAAGAAAATATATATATTTTTAAAGACACTGCTAATGGTTTCAGTGAGATGATGAATCAGTTTCTGCATTGCTTTCCTTGTGAGGTTCTCTGAAGCCATCTTGAACTGCAGTTTTGATTTCTTGAGGTCTGTAGTTTGAAGTGAATATGAATAAGAGCTGGATTCGCATCGAGAGCTCAACTGGTATGTTGGATTATTTACCCTCTGTATTAGTTTGCGTTACCCGTCAGACTTAAACAGGTTGTCCGGTTTTGGCGGTGACGAGGGCGGAGTCTCCCAATTCTGTGGCAGGAAGTGGCAGCCTGTGCTCTGCCCATCTATTACACAGGCTCCGCCCACAGGGTCCCTCGTTGATTGGCACTTCCTGTGCCTGGCCGTTGATGTGTGGCCAAGGAGACAGGGCGTCCTCTTCCTGTTCTGTGGTTGTCGGGGTGTGAGGTGTAGAGTCCTTTTCACCTGCGGGACAGATAAACAACACTGACTAGTTGAGCAAATGTTAGATGCTATATAATGCTAGTGGGTGACTACATAAACAGTATTACTTTGATAAGTGCCATCTTTCAGTGTTATTTCTGAGTGGGATAAATGTTTGAAACATACTCCGCCTCACAGGAGAAAACCTCTGTATTCTTATGAATCATGGTGCCATTATGATTCAGATTTCACACCTGATCTCACTGATGTCAGTGTGTAGTGAGATCACAGATGTCTTTAAGGGGCCGTTTAAAAAGCGAATGGAAAAACGCAAGGTTGCAAGATGCATTTTTAAGGGGGCGTTCATGCACTAGATAAACATTTTTGACCGTTGCGTTTGCGTCTCACATCTTTTGTACCCAGATAGCACACGCACGTCTGCTATGTGGTATAAGATGCAACCCTCTACATTGCGAGTAAATCTTCACTCTGGGCGACTAAATTATGTCTAATATTAGCCAATGGCTAATACATTCTCAGATTTTACTCGCCAGTGTGCGAGGCTGAGTATAAGTTTAGCACAGATATATTTTCACTCACAGAACACTCTGACTGAGCGCTTCAGAGTTTCACTCTCCGTCAAGCGATCTGTGATATTTATCATTTCATCTCAATGGATGCATAGCGCACCTGTGTTTGTGCATTTGGCGTACGCTTTCGTTCACACGCGCAAAGTGAGAGAGAGAGCGAGAGAGTCTTACATAACATGCAGAATTTATGTGATACATGTAAACAATATTCTTTGTTTTATTTTCCTGTCAAAATAATGGAGTTCCTTTGGAATTCTTCAGCTTTTAAGAAATGCTGGGTTTTCCGGTAGTGGGCGGAACTAATGCGCAAACGGCAATCTCATTGGCTGGTGCTCACCTATTATCGTCCCTGTTTAGATTTCAGCAAATCAGTTGGAGCGAACGCACACAACCTGATTAATATTCATGAATCCAGAAGCTCGTTAATCCTTGGTGCGCTTTATATTGTTCTTATTAGTAGAATTAGTATAATAATAATAATATCTTATCAGTATTATTGTTAGTTCCCCCCCCCCCAAAAAAGCACCACCACCAGTCCTAAGTTCATGGTTATATATATATATATATATATAAGAATAGTATTTCAGTCTGGCAAGTAAACAAAAAAATGTACTAGCCAATGGTGAATCAATTGCCAAGGTGTCTGTAGAGGGTTGAGATGTCTGTTAAAGATCTCTTCATCTGGAAAGCATCTGCTGTGTACAAACATCTAATAGACATCTTTAAGATGTCAGTTTTACATTAATTCTAAATCATAAACATCTTAAAGACATCTTCAAAATGTCTATTTGACATCTGATAGGAAACGTCCTATTGCAGATGAGCAAACACTCTAAAAATACGTCTAGCAGATGTAAATGCAGACGTTAAATAGACTTCTCCGTGATGTACTTGCGCTATCAGGGAAACTGGTTGGCTGGTTTTAGAGGGGTTTTGGCCACATCTTAAAACCAGCTAGCTGTTTTTTTTCTTCAGCAGCGTGATTCAAAGACGAAGTTCAGTTATAGCCTACATTTGTGAGTCACAAATTTGACCACATAACACCACTGAATCATCACAATCATGTACGGGTGCTGAACAGCAATAAACGCTAAACTTACTGACCTCTTGCTTAAGTCTGAAACCTCAGGGGTTAAATTTAGCACACAGGAGTGTCTGTGGGTTTTCCGCTGGTTTAAGACCTGCGTTCTGCGTCCTGAGGTAACAGATGCATGTGTGTGAGTGTGTGTGTGTGTGGTTAGGAGACATGAGACATGGGACCGTCCCTGAAGACCCCTCGCCACTCTCCTGACCTCAACGAGGAACAGAAACTCACTAAAGTGTGTGCGTGAGGTTTCGTTGGTTAGAAACTCATTAAACTTCTATGGCCGTTCACACAGAACGCGTTTTGCATTCCACTGCGCTGCCTTTCCTTTGATTCTTTTCTAAATAAACATGTGCTAGACGAATGTCTTTGACCGTTGTGCTAGCATCTAGCGTAAGCGCCACGTTTTAACCCTCTGATGCATGAATTATTAATTCATAAAGTAATATATTTTTGTACATGTTTGTTTTTACTTTTAAACAAGTGAAAAATCATTCCCCGAATTTTTTTTTGTCAATCTAATATATTTTGAGGAAGTTACATATATGTCCACTGTAGTGGACACCATGCATCAAATGTATAAAAAGTGAATCAATTGAACTAAATGTGTGGTCTTAAAAAAACAAGTTTTTAAAATATTTGCTACGTGAAAATGGTGATTCAACAATGAAAATGATTCAACAATTCGTCTCCTCCGCATCACCCTGGTGCCATTTTGGAGAGTATCAGCTGGACGTAAAGAGCGTATGCTATTCTGTGTTAGCTGCGTCACACGGTGATGTGGAGGAGACGAATTATTGAATAAAGTCGTTTTTTTTTTCTTTTGCACACAAAAAGTATTCGTGTAGCCTCGTATAATTGCGGATGAACCACTGATGTCACATGGATTATTTTACCGATCTCCTTGCTACGTCTTTGGACTTGGGAACATTTCAGTTGCGTTGCTGTCTATGCAGAGTCAGACAGCTCTCGGATTCCATCAGAAATATCTTAATTTGTGTTCCGAAGATGAACGAAGGTCTTACGGGTTTGAAACTACATGAGGGTGAGTAATTAATAACATAAATTAAATTTTTGGGTGAACTATCCCTTTAAGTTATTAGTCTTCCCACAACATCTTCATTGATTTCTCTTGCAGTTACATATATGTCGTATATTCACATATATAATAACTGTATTTTACACAGCGGAATTATTGAAATGGTCAGCAAGCTATCTAGATATTGACTTAAATCTTCTAGCCTGTGTTTAGACTTTAGTAAGATTTCCCCAAGAAATAGACAAGAATGAACCTCCATTATTCATATTCTTTCCGACAACCTGCATTTAAACCCGACAAACTCATAATTGCAACTTCAGAAGTGAAGGAGCTCTTTAAAGTCAAGTGGATCCTAATTGGCTGTCAGTGTTTTTATTGTTTAACAGCTGGAAAGTGAGTTATAGTTATATAGTCTCGTGCCATAATCGCTGGAAAGTCCATCTTACCTGTGAGCTGCGAGGTCCCGCTGTGCCGTCTGTAGATGATGAACCAAAGCAGCAGAACCAGAACCGACCCGCTCGCAACCAGCCCGACACAGATCCACACGCTAGGGCTGATGGTGGACCAGGACTCATCTGGACCTCTGGTGCTCAGCACCGGCGGAGGAACTGCTAGAGCAACGAAAGCATCCAACTCGACATAAAACACACCATCTTGCGCTGATCCAGCAGATCTGCTCATGCGACACTCACCTGATGGCGTCAATCCCAGGGATTTGTGGGAGATGCAAAGCTTGAGCAGAGAGTCCCACTGAGAATCAGGAGCGCACGCTGTCCTCTCCATCACTACTGATAAAACTGATGAGAGTAAAGGCAGGGATGGAGAGATCACTTCTTCATTCGTGATACCGGAGAGAATGAATCACTGATCGAATCTCTAGAGCAGTGGTTCCCAACCCTGGTCCTGGAGGCACCCCAACACTGCATAGACGTGGGCTTATCCACAAAAAGAGACTGAGCTGCGTAGGCCAAACGAGACAGACCCTCTGCCTTAGTAAGCAGCGTACTGCCTTTTAGTGACAGATCCCTTTGTAACCAGCAGGGTTTTAATGTGTTTGTCTCATCGCTCCGGCCGGACAGGGCATCATCACAGTATGGTGAGGGGCGTAACATTTCCGTCACACGCTTGAGGTATTCGGCCAATCACAACGCACTGGATAGCTGGCCAATCACAGCACACCTCGCTTTTCAGACCGATGAGCTTTGTAAAAATCTACGTGTTTCAGAAAGGCGGGGCATAGAGGAGAAACAATAATGTACAGTATGTGGAAAATAATGTGTTTTTTTTAACCTTAAACATTTCTTTACACCAACTACACAAAATAATGTTCTTTTTAGCAACATCATATGACCCCTTTAAAGTAAGAGGTTTAAGAAGAGGGTGGGGCAACAGTTAAAAAAATTAAAAGTTAAAGTTCATGCAAACAGGTATTAATTGACAAGTTTGTCAAATATTTATTGTTTATAGCATATTGTATTTGTCCTACAGTTACAGCATGAAATAACCAACTATTTAAACATTTACCTATTTTATCTCACAATTCAGACTTTTTTTTTTCTCGCAAATGCAAGTTTAATTCTCCTTGTTCGGACTTTATAACTAAATTTAACTCAACAATTGCAAGTTTGCCAATTCTGGGGAAAAAAAGCCAGAAGTGTGGGATTATAAAAAAAAAAAAAGAGGGAGGAAAAAAAAAAAAAAGTGTCCCCCCCCCCCCCCCCCAATGCCTAGTGTTACATTTTCTTTGTTTAGAAAAACGTCCAGAATATCAGGGCAAGTAAGCCTTTTCCCATTACTACACATAACACAATTTGTCACTTATATATAATTTATTACTTATTCTGGGGAAAAAAAGCCAGAAGTGTGGGATTATAAAAAAAAAAAGAGGGAGGAAAAAAAAAAAAGTGTCCCCCCCCCCGAAAATATATCACAAATCACAGTGGAGTTTTTGGCAGCTGTTACAGAAACATTTTTACAATAAATACTCTGATTTGATTTTGAGATTAGCTTCGATATTTGTGCTATCTGGGTTCCTTTGGTCAAACATTACTGCAGTAAAATTGTACCGATCAAACGCTTCAGTTGAGCACAAGTGCAGAATAGCCGACTGAATTAGTGAACCTGTGTCCAGCAAAAACACTCAAGACTGAGAAGTGAAGCTTGTGTTCATTCATTCACTGGTTGAATCAAAGAAAAAAAATCACATGCGGCACAGATTACAAACATCCTGATGCTCACAGACCTTCAGAGCGATGTACTATTTATTTTATTAATTTCTATGGAAACTGAAATAAGCCATTATATTTTAATTGTAGTATTTTATTTACTTATTTTACCATCATAAGTTAACAATAAAGTAGTATAGTAGCTTATTTTAATTCCATTTTTCTTTTTTGTAGATATGACCGTAGGCATTATTGTTAACTACACCTAAAAATATAAAAAACATTTTATTCACTTGAAATAAATTAAATGTTAACTGAAATAAAATCGTATAATTTTATGCGTTAAATTATCTTTAATAAGCTATAGTGTTTTAACTGTAGTATTTTATTTAACCATCATAAGTGAACAATGATATACTAAAAATTTAATATATTAGCTTATTTTTATTACATTTTTTTATTTGATTGATTGTAGATATGACCAGGGATATTATCACTATCCAAAACTACAAACAGTGTTTAATTAGTTTTATTTATGTCTAATAATACTTCAGTCAAACTCAAATAAGCTATTATGTTTTAATTTGAGTATTTTACTGTGACTGTCGTAAATGAACAATAAAGTACTAGAATTAAAACATGTTTTTTAAATGGTTTTAGTTACTTGAAATAAAATAAACATGAACTGAAATAAAATATTAAAATAACTTGATCTAATTTTATTTCAGCTAATTGCCAATGCAACATTTCTCATTTCTCATAAAATAACAAACTAAAAAAAAAACTATATACACAATTATAGACCATAACTATAAAGACAATAAAAATTCCAAAAAACTTAAAAAAAAAAAAAAAAAACCTTACACTTAAGCTTGCAACATTCTAACTTTCATTTAGTTTAACTTGAAGTACTAAAATAACTCAAGACTAAAAAAAAAATAATCTATCACGATATAATGTTTCTTATCATTCGGTATTGATAATTATTGACATTTTTTTATAACCTCTTAAAGAGCAGTAGAAAAAAAGGTTTAAATTTAACCACTGTATTTTTAATTTACCCAATTTATTAAGACAAACAAGAACATATTTTAGTTTTAACAATCAAACACAAAATAAAATGAACAAATATCTCCTTCCTTATATTTTATATGCAGATTAAATAAGTGTTAAGGAAACATTTGCCTGTCTCCTGAGGCCACAGGAGAGCGCAATGAGCAACATAATGCACCTCGTTAAACTGTTTATTCAATGCAATGAAATAACGATTGTCTAGAAAAAAGTGAAAACTGTTTAAACTAATATTTATAAATCAAATAGAATTTTATAAATTGCATAAACAATTATGAACAAAACAGCATCACGTATTTGTGCATAGCTTAATAAAAATAGCCAAAGCGCCGATCACACGATTGCATTTAATCATTCACTGGTTGAATCAAAGAAAAAAAATCACATGCGGCACAGATTACAAACATCCTGATGCTCACAGACCTTCAGAGCTGAAGATAAAAGACAAGGCACTTCTGAGTCACCTTCCCTGAGAGGAGAGATCTGAAAATGTAAGAAATGTCCCAACATTTACATTAGAAACTTTGCTTTTCTGTTCGTGTCGTTCATTTGGATCTTTGACTAGATGTAAAACAAAAATGACAACAATGCTGACGTCCTCACTTTAAGCATGTAGCGGTAAGATATGGAAACCCATTTCTGCCACATATGACAAAAAAAAAGTCATAATTTGGTAAATCATAATCATTACAGAAGTTAAAATCTTAACATTCGAAGTCATTCATGAGATGAAAAGACAAAATTATGAAGTAACATTTAGAAGGTGAAGTGTCGAGAAAAAAAAAAAAAGATGCAAGTCATATTTATGAAGTTAAAAAGTCGAAATAAGTTATATTTGAGACGAAAAGTCAACATTGACAAAAGTCATTTATGTCAATATCGACCTATAATGTGTCATAATTTAGCCTTTTTACCAATTATGATTTAGCATGTTGTACGTTAGACTTTTTCCTCATAAATATGACTTAGTATCTCAAGTTCAGCTTATATCATAAATTGTATATCATAATTTCAAGTTTTTGTGTCATTTATTATTTGCATCAATTATGATTTACCAAGGCATGTTGTTGTTTTTTTTTAATCTTGTGTAGTGGAAACGAGCATTAAAGCAATACGATTTACTCAATCTATCAATCAAGAGAGATGTAAACAGTGCTGGACTGATTGGCAGCTGTAGAGTTTAGTGTGGATTTCATGGCTCAAAATAAACAGTGATTTGACAGACTCAAAGGTTCAGATTGGTTTCAGCATCAGATGGCGAACAGAGAATCAGTTCAAAAGCAGGCCAGATGTGAGATCCCATGATCCTCAGGGGTGGAAGAGCTGCGGCTGCATCAGGACGAAGCTGAAGTTGTATTTCGGAGGAAGACCCTGATGGGACGTGCTGTTGAACGGCCCCCAGGAGAAGACGGGAAGCCCTCCGTCTGTGGTCGGGCCGTTTACCGCCTCCGCCACGAACTCCTGAGCCATGTGCAGATCCGTCACCTGACCGGAGGACAGCAGAGCGTCAGGAGAGCAGAAGACTCAATCTGATTGGTTAATTAGAGGCGGTCAGCTGACCTTGGTGTCGTAACATCCTCCGGGACTGGCTTGATGCTCCCACAGATCGTTGCGACAGCAGATGGACTTACATGGGTCGCCCTGCGAGTACGGGTCGCTCTTATAATCTGAGGACAGATTGACATTATGATTGACAGGAGGAGACCGTGACTGACAGGTCCTGAGCTCATTACGCAAACATGTGCCTCATTATAATGTAGCAATGGCTTTTACTCGGTGATATTTAAAGGCTAAATAAACCAAAATGTAGTAACTATATTTTT
>NW_015506907.1:102816-115774 GCF_001515645.1 Sinocyclocheilus grahami
TTAACCACTGTATTTTTAATTTACCCAATTTATTAAGACAAACAAGAACATATTTTAGTTTTAACAATCAAACACAAAATAAAATGAACAAATATCTCCTTCCTTATATTTTATATGCAGATTAAATAAGTGTTAAGGAAACATTTGCCTGTCTCCTGAGGCCACAGGAGAGCGCAATGAGCAACATAATGCACCTCGTTAAACTGTTTATTCAATGCAATGAAATAACGATTGTCTAGAAAAAAGTGAAAACTGTTTAAACTAATATTTATAAATCAAATAGAATTTTATAAATTGCATAAACAATTATGAACAAAACAGCATCACGTATTTGTGCATAGCTTAATAAAAATAGCCAAAGCGCCGATCACACGATTGCATTTAAAAATATATGAGACGCAGTGGAATGGAATAAACCCCCCACAAATTCTCCAGACGTGTTTCCTAAAAGTTGAACCTCTTTTTCGAGACATGAGTACAACAGTCAAGTTGTGCACCTCAAGAATGCGCCGAATATGCGTTCTGTGTGAATGGCTTGGTTTGGGTTTCAACCTAAGCAATATCTTCTCTGCATTGAGCGTCTATATTTCTCTTATATTTTGAATGAAAAATGCAGCAGCGACACAGTTTGTGGGTTCAACTGGATAGACTAACAAAAACATTCAAATGCAACAACGACACTTACATGATAATCTGATAAGCTCCCTGACGCACACCTAATATTCAAATACATCGTTTTTGCATTCGAACGCGAATTTTTATTTTAAATTCGACTAATATTGCTTTTTTTGATTCCCAGTCTCCTCATCGCAGGCAGGCATGGCACTCATTTTAGCATGCGTTTGTGTGTTTTGTTGGGTCTCTGTTTTTCACTTTTAAATGAAAAAAGCGTGAAGCTATCGTGCAACATATCAAACATTTTTCTATCGTTATCGATGATGGAGTACCGTCGATAAATACCGATACCGCTTTATTATGGTTAATGTTGTGAGTCGTTACCGTTGTATCTCATGATGTGTTTGAGGGAGTTCAGGTCTCTGACAGACGACTGGTCGCGGCGGAAGATCTTGGCGCGAGGGCAAAGGTCGTAGGAGAAATCCTCGCCATGCTCCTTCCACATCTGCTCATATCCACTCAGATCGTAGATCTTACGGTGGAAGGGCACATTGTAGGACGGCCAGTAACCTGCAGAAGAAACACATTTACTATAGCAACAGATGCACAACATGTCCAGGTTTCAGAACAACCCGAAGTCAAAAGAACTGAAATGTTCAGCATGAAGTGTATTTGCGCTTTGGACCTCTGCGCAGCGTCTGCGTCTGGTCTGAATACTCCACCAGTCCCGGGATCTGCTCCACCACAGTCAGCGCTCCGTCCTCCAGACTGCTGCCTAGATTCACTTTACTCACATCCACAACCATGTACTGGTTATTATACGTCCCTGACGGACAGATTCAGCACAGGATCAGAGAAACCCTCATGACAGAGCAAACAGTCCAGACAGAACACTCACAAAAACAGAGTAAATAAAACATCAGCTGATCAGTAACTTTATTAGTAACTGCAAGTTGTGCAAGTGAATGTGATTTCTGACCAGAGTTGTATCTGGAGAAGGTTTTGGCCCACTGCTCTCCAGTGCTTGCCAGTGCGTGTGCCAGTCGAACCCTCTGCCAGGAGAACAGACTGGCAGGAGTGATGTAGGAGTACAACGAGGTGTTGAAGATGTTATTGGTGGTCTGAGTCATCATTAAACCGCTGCCCAGCAGATAGAAATCATCCAGAGACACCAGAAACCCTGAACACACATTCACAGACATCAGCCATTCACATATTGCACAAACCACACACTATATCCTGCCTGCTACTCGAAAAATACTATCATAAACAAATACAATATAACACTACTATACTACACAGTATATACTGCCCTGCAACTTTAAAAACAGTACATTACAGATAATATAAAAAGGAGTGAAATGAGTGAGTGAATGAGAGTGAATAAAGGAATCAATAAATGAATGCATTAGTGAATAAAATTGAATGGAGTGAGTGAGTGAATAAAGGAGTGAGCGACGAATGAGTGAGAGTGGGTGAATGAGTGAGTGAGGAAATTAGTGAATGAGTGAGTGAATGAATCAATAAATGAATATGAATGAATGGAGTAAATCAATGAATGAGTGAGTGAGTGAGCAAATGAATTAGTGAGTGAATAAATGAATCCGTAAATGAATGAGTGAATGTGTAAATGAATAAATGTATGAGTGAAAGTGTGTGAGTGAATGAATGAGTGAGTGACTGAATGAATGAGAGAACGAATGAATATATGGAGTAAATCAGTGAGTGAAGAAATGAGTGAATTAATTAGTGAGTGAGTGAATAAATGAATCAGTAAATTAATGTGTGTGACTGAATGAGTGAATAATGAGTGAGAGTGAATGAGTGAGGAAATTAATGAATTAGTGAGTGAGTGAGTGAATAAATTAATCAAATGAATGAGTTAGTGAATAAAAGTGAATGGAGTGAGTAAGTGAGTGAATAAAGGAGTGAGTGAATGAAGGAGTGAGTGAGAGTGGGTGAATGAATGGAGTAAATCAATGAGTGAATGAGTGAGTGAGCAAATGAGTGACTGAATGAATGAGTGAGCAAATGAATGAGTAAATTAATTAGTGAGTGAATAAATCAATCAGTAAATGAATGAGTAAATGAATACATTTATGAGTGAAAAAATGAGTGAATGAGTGTGTGAAGAAGGAGTAAATCAACGAGGGAATGAATTAATGTGTGAGTGAGTGGGTTTACCAGGGTGCCAATAAAATCTCTTTTTGGAAGTTCAAGTCATTTAAATCAAGTTATAAACAAGAAAAATAAAAGGAAATAGAATCTTAATCAAATAAATCAAACTTCTGAGATGGTTAATTTTTAAAGTAAGAAATGAGTGAGTGAGTGTACCAGGGTAGCTGCTGAAGGAGAGTTTCCCGGTGGCCGTATGCGGTTCGTTCAGTCTGAAGTCCCAGTGTTTGTAGATGCGCATGGTGGCGGCGTACGTGTACCAGCTGGAGTGAGCGAACAACAGGTTCTCAAAGCCAGGCAACATCTGAAACACACGGCAGATGAGAGAAACCATCACATCAGCTGATGTCTGACGGACGTTTGGTACCTTTATGAGTGCAGAGCAGTGGCCCATCGGAGGAGCTTTATACTGATTAAAGCCAGGCATCCCGCCGGTAACCAGCGCCGGGATCAGATCCAGCAGATCACCGACCGCATTCAGGAACTGAACGGCAAACTGGGACAGAGGCTACAGAGGGAGATGAGCGTGAAAAACACACACTGACTAGTACTAATAAACCTTCAGCTAAATACACCTCAGATTTATTTGAATAGAGGTTTAAATGTTTGCATTTTTAAAGAAAGAAATATAGTAAAAATAAAAGAAATAGATCCTTAATAAAACATTTAATTAGGTATGTAATGATTAACCGTGAGCCGGTTGAAATCGATTGAAATGTGTGACGATTCAAATCGGTTGAGATGCTAAACAAATCGCGATTCATTTAGGAGTAGGAGTTTTTATGAATGCATGTCTGAGGGGAACTTACTGTCTTTAGAAAAGTTTAGATGGTATTTTTTCTTTTCATCTTGCCTCTGTATAATGCATATTAAAGTTCATAAGTGCAGCGCTGCTTTGTTTACAGCCGAAACCAGGAAAGGCTTTAAGCGCCACCTGCTGGCAGAGAGTGCATCTGCATCTCGTTCAGCTCGTCTGCAAAAATAAAAGAAATAGATCCTTAATAAAACATTTAATTAGGTATGTAATGATTAACCGCGAGCCGGTTGAAATCGATTGAAATGTGTGACGATTCAAATCGGTTGAGATGCTTAACAAATCGCGATTCATTTAGGAGTAGGAGTTTATATGAATGCATGTCTGAGGGGAACTTACTGTCTTTAGAAAAGTTTAGATGGTATTTTTTCTTTTCATCTTGCCTCTGTATAATGCATATTAAAGTTCATAAGTGCAGCGCTGCTTTGTTTACAGCCGAAACCAGGAAAGGCTTTAAGCGCCACCTGCTGGCAGAGAGTGCATCTGCATCTCGTTCAGCTCGTCTGCTGTTTCGGTTTCATGCAGATATTTTTTTTATGCATAGTTTCACAAAACTGAAGTCAAATCATTCTGTTTTTGCTTCAAATTTCGAAATTATACAATCTAATTTAGATTAAAAACTGCTCGTGTTGCATGTATGCTGCATCTGTGTTTGGATCATGATTAAAATGCAGTGGTTGCCTCTCATTTTAAATGTTAAGAGCACAGACAAAGCCTTAGTTTGTTTATATGAAGAGATTTATTTTATTTGTGTTACTTATGTATTTGATTTGGGGCCCGTTTTAAAATTTCTATTTAGTTTTGTTATTTACATTTACATTATTTAGCAGAAGCTTTTATCCAAAGCGGCTTACAAATGAGGACACTAGAAGCAATCAAAACCAACCAAAAAGCAGTAATATACAAGTGATATATTATTATAGTTATATTTCTATTTCACAAAGAAACGTGCAGTATTTTGTCCAAGCAATAATAAAAGGACACATTTAATTTATAATTTGTCTTAAATCTCATTTTGTAAAAAAATAATTTGTGAATCGAATCGTGAGTTGAGTGAATCGTTACATTCCTCCATTTAACTAATTTTTATAGTAAAAAATAGATACAAAAAGGAAATAGTGTCTGAATAAAACAAATAAAAAACTCAAAAAAGTAAGAATTAAGACAAATAAAGGAAATACAGCCTTAAAGTATTTTTAGATGTTCAAACAGAGCCTTAAAAAAAATATAATAAAAACTATTTTTAAACATTTATGTCATTTTTAAAGTAGTTTTTTTTTAACTAATCTTCCCAGTGAAGTATCTCAGCCTCGTCTCACCGTCCTCCCGTGTTGTTTGGCCCAGTCGGTCACTCCAGCCTGCAGTCCGTCCAGCTGCGCCAGAATCAGACCTGTGTGAATCCACAGAGGATCGCTGGTGTTACGCTTCACCTGAGCCCGAGACCACTCGTCCTGCTTACTACAGATCAACACACAATCAGCAACACGTCCTGTACAGACGCGCACGCACACACACACACACACACACACACACACAGAGGAGCCTCACTCACGCCATGAAGCGCTTCACGGCCACCAGCGTTTTGGGATTCTGGATCAGCTGCGGGTACATGTTGGTGTAATGATCAAAAATCTGCCTGAAACACACAAAACACCATGCAACCATTAGTATTAATCACTCACTTATATATAAACAAAATACAAGTACTACATTTTATCAAAAAAAAAACTACTACATTTTAGCTAAAATAAATCGTCAACCCAAATCACACATCAAAAAATTTATAATATGTTGATATACTGTGAAAACAGTGTTGTTTTAGTATTATTTATAAACTAACGATATTATTTTATATTATCATTATAACTAATAGCTAAATTATTTTACACTATTATATATAAAATATACAATATTTATATACACTTCTTAAATATTTTGCGTTTTCATTTTAAATTACATTTTTAGTCATTTTAATCTTAATTTTTTTTGGTATTTTGAAATGTCTATATAGCTTTTATTAATTTTAGTTTAGCATGGGTTTTTTGGTCATCTTTATTAGTTTTTTTTTATATTACATTTCAGTTTTTTTATTTATTTATTTTTAGTTTTATTAGTTTAGAAATAGGCAAAAAAATGAGTTTTAGTTTCACTTTTAGTTTTAATTTATTTCCAATCATTTTAGTGCTTAAGGTCATTATTATTCATTCGTACTTTTCTCCACTTGAGAACATAATCAAACTGAAGAACATTACTTTGTAAAACTACATTTTAGTCCAAATAAACTAAAATGTGAAAAATCAGTATTCATATTTTTTAATAATACTTGTACAGATATACTGTGAAAACAGTCAGAATTTTTCACACACGCCCTCTTTTGAGGCACGCGCAAGCGCACGACCCCCATCCCCCCATTATAAAAAAAAAATCAAGTGGGCTCCCCCCAAAGTCCACGGTATAGTTCGAACACTGGTTAAAACGACATAGAACAGATCATGTATTCTGCTGCATTTCTCCTCAACTCACCGTGTTTCTGGTCCAGGAGTTCGATTTTCTCCAGAACGTCCTTGCGCATCTTGGCGAACCGTGTGCGAGCTTCCTGTCGACAGCGCAGAATCAAGCGGTACTCATAGTTACCGGTGCTGACGCGGTACAACGGGTCGCCCAACGCCTGAAACACACGCAAACATTATTTAACGCTTTATTAACACCAATAATACATAAATAAAATTGCATATTACAAAAATCTAAAATTCTTAGGGTGCACTTAACATAGTCATGATTTTTTTTTTCACATTTTTATCAGTCAAATTGGTGTATCTTTTGTAAATTAGGCATTTTGGCAACAGATGGCAAAAATAGAGATTACAAACTAATGCTTATTAAATTGTAAATCTAAAATGGTAGGATGCATTTTAATGTCGCTCAGTGTTTTTATCATTTAAAAAAAAAAATCCTGATCAGTGTGAAGGACTGCATCAGGGTCAAAGTTCAACGCTGAACTCTATCCTCCACCTCCAAAACACTCATTATAATCAGTAAATGTGTTAAGGAGGTTTAAACAGTAACAATATATTAAGAGTCAAATGATCTCGAGCAGATTTGAGCAGTCTGGTAGTGGTTAGTTAATGATGAACGGACAGTGCGTGAACTCACGATACAGCTGTACTCTTCATCATCCATCTCCTTCACCTTCAGACAGTACGACTGAAACAAACACGCATCAATAAACTCTCAAAATCCCTCTGTTAATGTAACATCTCATATCAACAGACTATGATGAGTGAATCTAATTGCTGTTCTCATACCAAGTACTCAAACTTGACGTCCAGGTATTTGCGGATGGTGAGCTTGGTGTCAGGAATGGCTTTGTGAAGATACGTGTTCAGATCATGCAGCATCTGACAGACAAACGCACATTATTTAGCAAGCTGTAGTGTTTTCGTTGCATTTTTAGTTGTTCTACAGTTGCTCTACTTTCAGTCTCTGTGTAAACTAATTTCAGATCTGGTCTCTCACGGGTTTGATGGTCTTCAGCAGCTGGATGCCGAACTTCTCCATGTTTCGATGAGCTTCGGCAAACTTCACAAAGGCTTCGCTGGCGGCGGCCTGCGGCTCACGGACGCCGATGACGGAAAACACGTCGCCAAACGCTGAGAGAGAAAACCAAACACTGTATCACACATCTGATGATTTATAGAGCGTTTTCTTGGTCACAGTTGGTGTTACTACTACTAGAAGGCATAATGTTGTTAGTGCATGAGTAACTAGACACAAATCTTGAGAATCTGATCTCAAATGGGATGTTTTATATGTCTATTCTGAAAGAAGTTTTTTGTCAATAAAATTAACATTTTGAAACACTTTATAGAAGCTTATAATGAATCATATGAACGTGAATCAAAGAATCATCTACTGTACCCCTGTGAGTCTGTGAGAGCTCATAGAAAGCTCTTAACAGTCTCTTCGTGTGCTCCATCAGTCCTAAACACACACAAACACTCAGATTACTTCCAGATTAAACTCTCTGTCACTGTTTTAATGCAGTAACAGTATGAAAGAATCACCTTTATAAAGCTCAGCCGTTTTCTCCAGCTCCTCCAGCCTCCTCACCAGACCATCTGCAACACACACACACAGGCAGGCAGACACACACACAGACACTCACACAAAGACACACACACACACGCAGGCAGGCAGGCAGACAGACACACAGGCAGGCAGGCAGACACACACACACAGAGACTCTTACACACACTCAGAGACACTCACACTCACACAAAGACACACAGAGACACACACAGACACTCGCGCGCGCGCGCACACACACACACACACACACACCAAGACACACACACACACACACACACACAGAGAGACACACACACACACACACAGAGAGACACACACACACACACACACACACAGAGAGACACACACACACACACACACACAGAGACACACACACACACACACACACACACACACACAGAGAGACACACACACACACGTGATTTCTCATGTCACAGATTACATCCTCACATGAACCTATCAGTACTCTGCTCCCAAACAAAGATTCTGTCATGCAACACATCTCTTTCTCATTACTGCAATGTGCAATAATGATTCATAAGTTAGATTGAAAAGCATTTAGGAGTCTGCTACTGCAGTCACTTGTTGTAGTGTCTTTAATATGTGCAGAAACCAGTGTTGTAATGCATTCGTGATGAAACACTGGGAATGATCTGACCGTTGCACAGAATGGCTCTGCTGAGTCCCAGAGCGTCTGCGGTTCCTGAACTCATGTTCTCCACCAGCCGATGCTTCACCTTCTTCAGCACTGACACACACAAACACACACACATGAGCTACTTCATCACTTCTGCATCCATTCAAACACATTAAGCTAGTATAGTTTGAGAGTTTTTACCGATATCCAGAGATTTGCCCTGCTTCGGGTCGGCCTGCAGTTTATTATACTGGATCAAGACTGGATCATCCTGCAGATCACAATCGCATTCATCAATAAAAATAAACCTTTGTACAAGATAACAACTGTGATCATGTGATTCTGTGCATAAGAACAGAAGAAAACACATCTGTGGCAGAATAAGGTAATGATGTGTGAATAACGTTGCTCTTGTGATTCCTGTAATGTTTGACTTCAGACAGTCATATAGCGATTTCAGTCATATGATTCCTGATTCACATTTCCTGCAATTAACAATGTAAAACAATTTTCATCTGTAAGACTTTCACACTGTTGTTCTCAAAGTTCACTAAATTAGCATGCTATGTATTACAAATGAACAAAAAATGCAAACAAATTAGAAGCAATTTTAATATTTAACAACACTGTTATAACCTTACCCTTGGAAAATTAAAAAATGCAATCAGTCTGACTGACAGTATTGCAGCTTTAAGTGAACCAAATTATACATTATAGTAGTTTCAACTGTATTATGACAAAACTGGAAGAAATTTCCCAAAACAGAGTGACTGAGCTGATACAGATGGATTACTTCAAAATATAACACGGTCACATGTCAATAATCATAGCAAACAAGAGCAGTGTTGTGTGACTGGTGTGTATTGTTGTTTATATCAGCTCGACATGTAAACGGTCTAATCATTCAGCTCTGAACGGCTCAATGTGACTAAGACATTAAGATATCAGAAACAATATTACAAAACTGTGAAAAAAACAGCTCCACAAATAAAGCTGGCATGATTTGACTTGAGTTGCTGTTTTAAGTGTTGTACCTGCACTGCCTGGATCATCTTGGCCACCTCTACTTTAGTCTTTCCTTTCACCGGTTTGCCGTTCACTCCTGTGATCTCGTCACCGGCAGCCAGAGTGCTGTCCAGAGCGGCCGGAGTGTTATCAAACACCTGAGCACACAGACATCTCCTCGATTGAGCTTCAGTACATCAGACCGGCACATTCACGACAGGCAAAACAGCTGACGATACACTACAAGATTTTAAGATTTTTTTTTTTTTTACATTTTTATTTATTTTAATGCATTTTAATTTATTTTGCAAAAAGTTACATGATAATGCACTGTATTCTCTCACGCAACATTTGATACAATACAATTATGAATTTAAGACATGTTATTCCAAATTAATTTAAATTGAAAAAAGAACAAATTCAAACCCTGGAAAGCATATTTTATAACAGAAACAGACTGAAGCCTTCTGATGCACTTTAACAAGGAAACAACAACAATTGATCTGGTTCTTGTGCATTTCACAAAATAATCAAAAATACTAGCATCCTTTCAAAATCACACAGTTCAAATACTTATATACGTCATACGCAAAAAGACTATTTTATCTGGGTAAAACTGAGCAGATAAAGACACCGGGTCTCATTTACAATGCTGAATTGTGTTTGAAATCCGTGCTCGAACGTTTCAAAAGTCACAAATCTTCAGTGACTTTCAAAATTAGATGTGTAGAATCAATTGAAAAGTGTGCGGAAACAATGGAAACGGCGCAAACACAAAAACCACACGTTTTTATAGCTTCTAACAAACCCACGTCGTTATTATTGAATGCGACGCATTGATTGAGAGGATGAGGATTAGGGCTGAACGATTTTGGAAAATAATCTGATTGCGATTTAATATGCAATTATTTTTTTTTAAAGCTCTTTATGTTCTGTATTATTCAACAAAGACAAGCTATAAATCATTGTATAGTATGACCAACACACTATTAGATAGATTAAACATAAATGTTCTTTTCTGTAGGCCAGGCCTATATGTAACGATGAAATTAGGTGATGCATGATATGAATGACATTTTTATTTAACAGCTACAATCACAGTATATCTCGCTCGCCGTACTTTGATGTCATACACCGATCTGATCTTCAAGTCAAACACACCTCTTTACTCTCGTGTGTCACGTGACCGAGTGTAATCGCAGCCTCTGCGATTGAAAAATCTAAATTTTTCATATCGCGATATTATCACAAATGCAATTAATCGTTCAGCCCTAATGAGGATGGAGTGTGGATGTCTGACCTGTACGATGTAGAGACACGGGCAGAACTGAGCTCCGCCCCCAATACTGATCCCAATCAGGTTCTGCGAGTCTTTCTTCAGAGTCACTGTTCCAGGAACCGTAGGAATCCCACTGGACACGAATACAACACGATATCACACACACATGACTGTCTGTAAAGTCAACACAATACTCTCTGACATCCATTTATACACTTAATCTGCCAATATATATATATAGCTCTGATTTAAATTAACACACCATTCACACCTGAGACCTTGTAACACTAATGAGTCACATGACACCGGGGAGAGAAAATGGCTAATTGGGCCCAATTTAGAAATTTTCACTTAGGGGTGTACTCACTTTTGTGGCCAGCGGTTTAGACATTAATGGCTGTGTGTTGAGTTATTTTGAGGGGACAGCAAATTTACACTGTTGTACAAGCTGTACACTCACTACTTTACATTGTAGCAAAGTGTCATTTCTTCAGTGTTGTCACATGAAAAGATATTAATAAAATATTTACAAAAATGTGAGGAGTGTACTCACTTCTGTGAGATACTGTAGCTCTGATTTAAACGAACACTTGCTCTTCTTTTTTCCATTTTCAATTATTTTTATCGTAAATTGTATTGTATTTGAAGACATCTATAAGTGTGACTACACACAGACAGATGTCTATTTCCCCCACAGGATGTGCCATCATGTTAGCAAGTAAATAGCTTGTTATTTTAAGGATACTCACAGTTTGTCCTCCTCCAGCTCATAGTCCATGTCTGTGAACATTATCAGCTCTGATTCAGATGCTCTGAAATACAGCAGCATTAATAAAACTCACTTTAAATCATCTGTACTAGCATTATACCCTGAACTTTTAAAGTTGCTCGTTACTGTCAACATCATTATTATTATGACAGCGACAGGTGTTTATGCAGATGAATAACGCAGGTGCGTCTCTTACCGTTCTGTCGATGAAGAGCTGAAGTATAAAGATGCTGCTAACATGCGAACATATTAAAACTATGTTTTAGTCTTATTTTATGAAGATGATTCAGTCTGAACGCCAGACTGCAGGATGTCTTCTTCTTCTGCTGCTGTTTAATCGTGACTGGAAACCCAACGTAAAAAGCGCATTTCCGCCTCCTACTGTTCGGGAGTGTGAAGCGACAAATGGTTGAATAATGGCAGAGCGATGGAGAAGGGTGTTCCTGCACAACCGGAGGCTGCAGTTTCAGGACCGCAGTTCTAGGACCGCAGTTGTAGGACCCTGGTGGTTTAGTTTGTAGTAATGTTTGTACATGTTCTTAAAGATATTGAATCTCAGGAACATTTTTTTGTTTTTTTTCAATTGTGATTTTTTATTTATAAATGCATCAGATGTTAATTACAAAGTGTGTAATACCTTTTAAATTTAAATGAATTTACACTTAAAATATAAATGAAAAATGTATTTCAGTCTTTAAACAACTGAAAAAGTGGAGTACCTTAAGTCTTAGTTTCTTGAAATATACTGTATATTGATTAGCCCCCTTAAGTTGAACTAGCTCATTATCAGGTATAATAAAGATGGAATCAAATGAAATCAGCATTTGCAGTCACTAAATTACAGCCAGATATTTAAAAGTTTGTAGAGAGGCAAGACACAAGACTCAAGAATGATGCAAGAATGCATATTTATATACTGTAAATACTCATTTTTTCAATAACTCATAATACAACATCATAAAAAAGACCCCCTTTTCCATCAGTTGCTGCATGGACAGAAAGGCTGTAGGCTTCAACTCCTGAGAGAGATAAAAAGAGAGAGAGAGAGAGGGAGGAGGGAGAATTAAATAAGAAACATTTGCTTTAACATTGTTTAATACGTATGCACTGTTGGGGTTGTAGAGAGAGAGAACCAAACAGAATAATCATGTTACTGACATCTAACTCCAAACTCCAAATGTAAGTATATAAGAGCAAAACCCACCAACTGAATGTTCTCTCTTCTTTCCTCAATTGTTTGTCAATCCGGTAACACTTTCTATGAAGCCTGTATTTATAATACATTATAAGGGTTTTCTTAAGGCATTATAATTAATGCATAAAGCATTATAAAAAAGCTTAATAATATGTTGTATCATCTCATAAATAACCATAACATTTATAATACATTATAATACCTACGCATTTGTGGTTATAACTTTTAAGAGTATGATTACGTATAACATGAATACCATAATAAATCCACTTAATTTATAATGGATTATCTTGACATTGTTTATTTAAGATCTGGACAGTATCTTACTACATCTTGTGAGTGGTTGAGTGTTGTTTTGAGTGTTTCCTGTGAGGTTAATA
>NW_015506907.1:120447-130777 GCF_001515645.1 Sinocyclocheilus grahami
TGCAGCACTCCTCTCAGATCGGCAAACAGGACAGTTGTTCCTCACTGTCGAGGTAGACAGGCACTCGGGAAGAGGTTAGCTTATGAGACCACTTAGAGGGCTTCCCGTTGAGTACACCCTATGGGCAAACCATGGTGCAAAAACAGTTATTTTGAGGAAACTGATACATTTAAGATAAAGATACAATAATTTGCAGCATAGTTAAAAGATATTGTTAATGTTATTCCTAATTAAGGCCCTTACTATGAGTTTGTTTGTAATGATGATTAAATGTGAACATTGTTTAAGTACCACTAAATGCTCCTCAGATCCCTGTAACTTCACAATGAAGTCCAGCAGTCTCTTTAGCTCTGCAGTGTGGTCATCGACAGCCTGAATGTGGATTTCCTCTGAGATAGCACTCTGTACACTGGCTGAAGAGTTCCTTGGAGCAAGTTTCTGGCCTCATCAGTCCAGAAGGCAAACCGGTGACCATGCCTTTCAAACATCAACAAGATTAATATAAAGTACTGCCAAAAGGACAGGCTAATAACACATATTGTGGCGCAACCAAGCAATGAGCCCAGTTTAATTATGAAAGATGATTTATACTTAACTAATATGCTAAAACAATGAGTATCAAACAAGTTTTCACACTAATACAGTAAGCTACAGGTAAATCTGACACATCTCACATCAACATGCTTTTGTCATCTTTTTTAGTTTAATTAATGTGCTGGCTAGATTTACTTTTTGTAGTCATTATGTCAACAAGGTTTAGCTTAATTAAATCATGGTCACGAATTAAGAACATAGTAATAATCAATAAAATTAGCAATTGGGAATTCATTATTAATTCTTAGCAGTTCTCACGTTGGCTACGTAAACTTGGCATCATTTTAAGGTTATAAAATAAAACTTAATTGAAAATCGGTAAAGTTACTCACTCTGATTGCTGTCCATGTCGTCCATCTTTAGTGATCCAATTTGGTAGGTGGCGCTGTTACAAAAGAATAGGGTCCTAGAACTGCGGTCCTAGAACTGCGGTCCTAGAACTGCGGTCCTGAAACTGCTGCCTCCGGTTGTGCAGGAACATACTATTGGAGAGATTTGAACTGTACTTGGCTAGATGACAACTTTGAATTGGAACAGTACTTGGGCGATGACTGATGAGGTTTCACAAGTCCACAAGAACACAAGTACAGACAAGAACACATATTGAGAAACGGCCTCTTTTATTTGATTAAACCATCAATAATATATTCTGTATGGTGACCCAGTAGTGCACAACACAAGGACATTTCTCAACACAAGGAACTTTCTCATCGGAGCTGATCAGTGGTCTAACAATGTCAAAATGACAGAGATGGCCAATCAAATCGATGAAGGCCGTTTACAGGGGTGTAAAAAGTACTCGAAAATTATAAGAAGATACTGTACAGAAAATTGTACAGCTTTAAATTATACTTGTCAAAAAGGATGACATGTATAGAGGAGAAACTGACTGCAGTCCTGACCAGCTGAAGAACCTGCATGAAAAGACAGAAAAATACAAAGAGTTTGCAAAAAGTGAGGAAAACAACTGCGGGAAAAAAATGCAGAAAAAAAAAGTAAGGTTATTCCTAGCATTTGGTGCCATTTGAGTCCCCATGAGATAATGTGGTATATTTTGTGTAAAAATGGGCTAATACTTTGCAAAATGTCTAGGGGTCTCATTTATAAAACTCTCCGTAGATTTCATCCTAAAAGTGTACACATGCACAAAAGCTAGATTGTACGCCAGAACCCCTTTATAAATCCCAGTAAGGGAAAGATTGTGCGTATGTGCATCTCCACCCCGACTCCTCCCCAAAATCACCATATATGGAGCTTACAACGCCTAGTTTTACTATGCATAACCTCATCTGCGTATCATTTCCATGCATATTCCTATCCACGTGACACCATATTTAACACCGTTAAAGGTACAAGATATTAAGGAAATATGAGATACGGACTTAAAATGCCATTTGTGCCATACACAATTTTTATTGATAAAAATCATCTGGTATCCTTATGTTTTACAAAAACTAAATTATAAACGCAACACTTTTGTTTTTGCCCCCATTTTTCATGAGCTGAACTCAAAGATCTAAGACTTTTTCTATGTACACATAAGGCCTATTTCTCTCAAATATTGTTCACAAATCTGCCTAAATCTGTGTTAGTGAGCACTTCTCCTTTGCCGAGATAATCCATCCACCTCACAGGTGTGGCATATCAAGATGCTGATTAGACAGCATGATTATTGCACAGGTGTGCCTTAGGCTGGCCACAATAAAAGGCCACTATAATCCTCCGTGCTGCTCAGTTATCCATGAAGGAAGAGATCAGCCGACTTATAGAGATCCAGAAAAGCATGCATGAGATGCTGATTAACCAGTCGCAAAGTCAAAGTTCAGATCCTATACCTCAACCACAGCCCCGAGTATGAATCCCTCCAGTTCCGTTGCCTAGAGTTGCAAGCAGACAGTCACAGTCTCCCGTGCCTACACCAGCCCCTAGAGCCTTTCCAGTGCCTGCACCACGCCGCCTTTCTACACCTAAGAATCCAGATCGTTATGCAGCTACTATCAGCTATGCACAACATGCACCTCCTTCAGTGCAGCCTTATACAAATGTCTTTGCTCCAGAAAAGTAGCTGCTCAGATTTACTCAAGTACTGTTGACACTCATAGAGTTACTCAGGCCACAAGGCAGCCAACGACATCAAGAAGAGCTTCTGTTACCTCCACATCTCCTTCTCCTTGCTACAGTCAGCTGCACGTCGCACCACCTAACTTTCCAGGGATCCAGGCTTATAGAGGTCCACAGCCAACCATTCCAGATTTAACCTGTCGAGACCCTGGAGAATTTGCCCGTCTCAAACTTGCCTTGACTAACCTACTACCTGATGAAGCTACAGAGCTATTCAAGTACCAAGTTTTGGTAGATCACCTGAAGTTAGCAGACGCTCGCCTCATCGCTGATTCCTTTCTAAATTCAACCACTCCCTACTCAGATACACTAGCAGCCCTTACTAAATGGTTCGGTCGACCTCACCAGCTTGCCTTGAGCAAAATTGCTGCCATTATGGATGCATCAGATGTGCAGTCAGGTGACACTGTAGGCTTTGAACGTTTTGCTCTTCAGATACAAACCCTAGTAGGATTCCTTAAGACATTAGCAGATGAAGGAGCTGTTGAATTGCACTGTGGATCTCATGTGGCTCGACTTTTGTCCAAGCTTCCTCCAGAACAAAGAGCATCCTTCTGCAGACACATGAGTTATGAACCAGGCTCAGTATACATTCTCCTTGACCTAGCAAAATGGCTTAAGTTTGAATCTTGGTGCCAAGATCCAGAGAGCTTTGGTGGATAGAAGCCCCAGAAAGATAAAGCCTGTTCCAGAGTGGATCAACAGAAGGAGACTAAAGCCAAGACTAGACAGAATACAATCCTCCATGGCTCAAATGAACCATTTCTCTCAATTCCACCAGCGTCAACCAAGAGCCAAGGTAAGACCTCTGCCTTCTGTCCATATAGTGACAGTAAAGAACACTACCTAAGTCAGTGCCCCACATTCCAGTCCCTAACCAAATCCCAAGTGATTGACTGGATTGAGACTAATAACAGATGCTGGAAGTGTGGACGCAACCATAGAGCTGCACAGTGCACTCTTAAGGCAAGGCAAGGCAAGGCAAGGCAAGTTTATTTGTATAGCACATTTCATACACAATGGTAATTCAAAGTGCAAAGTTACATAAAATAAAATAAAAACAATAATCACAACAATAAAACAAGGAATTTAAAAACTTTGAAAATTATTTAAAAAAAATTGATTTAAGAGGTTTAAAATGAATTTAAGAAAACGATTATACATATAACATAGTGCAATCAGTTCGGACATCGCACAGTGCTCATTAAATAAATGCACAGCTAAACAAATGAGTTTTGAGTCTGCATTTAAATGTGACTAATGTTTTAGCACATCTGATCTCTTCTGGAAGCTGATTCCAACTGCGGGTGGCATAATAACTAAAAGCACATTCCCCTTGTTTTGTGTGAACCCTTGGTATTTCTAACTGACTCGATCCTAATGATCTGAGTCGTCTGTTAGGTTTATATTCAGTGAGCATGCTATAGTGTATTTCAAGTTTCGTCTTCCGCCACATCCGCTCAGCTTTTCTGCATTGTCTTTTCATACTCTGAACTGCTGTTGATTTTTTCACCTTAAAGGGGTCATATGATGCTGTATGATGATGATGATGATGATTTTTACAAAGCTCATTGGTCTGAAAAGCGAGGTGTGCTCTGATTGACCAGCTATCCAGAGCGTTGTGATTGGCCGAATACCTCAAGCGTGTGACAGAAATGTTATGCCTATGCCCCATACCATATTGTGATGCCGTGTCCCGGCATCACAGTGTCGAGACAAAAACATTAAAACCCATTATAAACGAGGCATTTGTTGCATCAAGTGGGGACATAATTTTCATGTGGACAATTGCTTGAAGAGCCTCGCATCACCTCAAGGCAGCGTGTAGACAAACTCTGTGCCCTCTTTGCCAGTGGGGGTTTTGAACTTCGCCAGTGGGCAAGAAATTACCCAAATGTAGTAGACCACCTACCGACAGAAGCGAGATCCACCAGTACAGAATTGTGGTTGTCTCAAGATCGTACCGATTTGCAAGAATCTGCACTAGGTTTAAGGTGGCACTGCAAATCAGACCTCCTTTGGTATAATACCCGTCCTGTCAAGCCTGGACCATGTACCCTTCGACAAATTTACAGAGTACTTGCAACCCAGTACGACCCCCTGGGATTCATACTCCCATTCACCACGCGAGCCAAGATTTTAGATGAGACTGGGATGACCCAAACCTACCTGATGAACTTTTGAGATCCTGGAGCAAATGGGAGGCAGAATTGCCTACGTTGGCAAGTATCTCACTACCTCGCTGTGTCACATCCTCAGGTATTGATCACACCAAACAGATTCACATCTTTTGCGACGCATTTGAGCAAGCATATGGATCTGTCGCCTATTTACGTACTGATGATGACAATGGTCTTATTCAGTTAGCCTTTCTACTAGCAAGGTCCAAGGTTGCCCCAAAACGACGTCTCACCATTCCCCAACTAGAGCTGTGTGCTGCCCTCAATGGTGCCCAATTAGCCAAACTTTTGCATACTGAGCTCACCCTCCAGATCAATACAGTGACACTATGGACAGATTCCACCACCGTTCTAGCCTGGCTCAAGTCTGAATCATACCGATTCAAGGTGTTTGTTGGCACCAGGATAGTCGAAATTCAAGAGCTGACAGCTGAATGTACCTGGCGATATGTAGATTCAAGTAGTAATCCAGCAGATGACCTCACCCGAGGTAAAACTCTTTCCGAACTATCAATGCCCAACAGATGGAGCCAAGGACCATCATTCCTACTTGAGTCTGAATCAGTATGGCCTATCACCCCCCTCATACAACCACCAGAAAACAAGACAGAAGAGTGCAAAGGAATCTTCTGTGGCCTTATGACAGAAATGGCTGTGCCTGATATTCCTGACCTTACCACACACAGCACTTGGAACGAGTTAGTAGAGGCCACAGTTCACAGGCTTAAATATACAGGACCACCATCAGCAGAGGACTACCAAACTGCAGAATGGCATATCCTGCAGAAATCTCAAGTTGATAGTTTTCCTGACGAGTACAAACTGCTGAAAGCTGGTAAACCTGTACCTTCCAATAGTCGACTCCTCGCTCTTGCCCCAGAATTTGATGACTCTTGCCAGCTTATCAGAGTTGGTGGCCGTTTACGTCGAGCTGAAAGACTAGAGTTGTCAGTTATACACCCTATAGTTCTTGACCCACATCACTGGGTTACCAAGTTACTGATCCGAGACTATGATAGTAAACTCTGCCATCCAGGACCTGAAAGAGTCTTCAGAGAGATAAGGAGAAACCTTTGGATACTGAGAGGCCGGGAAGCTATCCGCAAACAACAACATCTGTGCAAAGGCTGTCAGAAATGGAAAAACCAAATGGCAGATCTACCACCAGCTCGACTCAAACGAGACTACTCAAACCTCCATTTTACAGTACAGGCATGGACTGTTTTGGACCATTCCTAGTCAAGATTGGCAGACGATGTGAAAATAGGTGGGGAATAATTTTTGAATGTCTCACAACACGAAGTGTTCACCTAGACCTCCTTACATCCATTGATACTGATTCCTTTCTGATGGCCTTGAGGAGATTTGTAGCCCGTCGCGGCACACCTGCTGAGCTGTATTCAGACCAAGGCACTAACTTCCATGGAGGACAAAGAGAGTTGCAAGAAGCCTTTGCGTCACTCACTCACCAGATCAAGCTACATCTAGCTAAACAGAAAATTTCATTCCACTTCAACCCACCTGGAGCCCCACACTTTGGAGGTGCCTGGGAAAGAGAAATTAAGTATGTCAAGACTGCCCTTTGTGTCACAGTCAGCTCCCAAGTTGTAACACAGGAATTACTCCAAACAGTGCTCATCGAAGTGGAGGGAATGCTTAACAGCAAGCCCCTTGGTTGCATTTCCAGTGATGTAGCTGACCTCGACCCTGTCACACCAAATTATCTGCTCATGGAGCGGCCAGATAGCTCACTACCCTTTGTAGTTTATCCTGCTACAGAACTTATGGGCAGACGGAGATGGAGGTATAGTCTAGTTCTAGCCGATCAGGTTTGGTTAAGTTTTATCCGTCACTACCTACCTACACTGCAGACCCGTAACAAGTGGCACACAGATGCCAGTGACCTTTCTACTGGAACCATTGTAATGCTCATCGATCCACAACTACCACGAGCATTATGGTTAGTAGGCAAAGTTACAAAGACATTCCCAGGTTCTGATGGCCATATCAGAGCTGCAGAAATTCAGGTTAAGGACAAGAACTACATGTTACTCGCCTGATCCGCCTTCCTGCATTCACAGATCTAGAGGAGTCTTAGCCCCCTCAGACTGACTAGTTTTGTAAAGTAAAATGCAAAGCATATTTGGGGGCGGCAGTGTCACGAAGGATTCATCCAATAAGAGAGCAGTTTATTGAATGACATCAGTCAGTGCCTCGTTCCTACGCAGAACTAATCTCTTCTTTTCCTTTATTAGTGTACTTATGTGAGCGAGTTAATGCCTAGAAAGTAAGTTGCTTATTTCCTGTTATCATGTGATCATCTCACCGTGTTTGAAAGCAGATTTGCGGTCTTTGAGTTAAAAGTTTGTTTACTTGTCATTGCGGCAATCCGCGTTAGCGCTTAAGTGCCAAAGTTTGCCTGTTACAATATGTATAACTAAGCCTGAGTGCCATTATAATATGAGTAGCATCTCTGGATGGCGATTTATATTGTTATCTGTTTATATTTGTGTATACTGTATATTATGTTATGCGCAGTTCTCTACCACGTGGTAATGGCGTCTTTCATATTTAATGCCATGAGTGAACTCACAACGCCACCTTGTGGACAACTGTGTATTGCAACAACTTTAATAATGTAACCTGTATTATTTCTTGTGTGAATGTTATTTAATAAGCTGTATATCTAATATTTCTTGTTATTCTTTGATATTTTCAGACCACACACTGTTACCACTCAACCTAATTAACAGTAAACTGAGTCTTATGTATTCTTACCAACACATCAGTGTGGATACAAATCCACCTGTTCCAGCACAAATACAGTCCTTACCTAATCTCCAAAACATTATTAGTATTATCATTATTATAATTATTATTTACTCTTACAGTTATTTGATGTGTTTCTGGTCTCAAATTGTAGCTTTTTTACTTCTTACAGTTTATAATGTCATGAAGGTTATTTTCCATAACACTGAATGTTGTAACAAAGATAATATAGAGGTGGTTATTATTATTAAGTATTTTTCTGACTCAGACTGCATAGGTTAAGCTTATGGGTCTGTCACGTGATGAACGAACGACTCTAAAAACCTGAAGACTCAAGAGATGAACTAATCAATTCCCTTTCTGGCTCAGACTGTTTTGGTTAAGCTTATGGGGCTGTCACGTGATGAACAAACGACTTGAAAAACCCGAAGACTAGAAACAGGTGAACTACTTGACTAATTCCAGGATGTTCTATAGGATGTTGTGCATGCGCGACTGAATGAATCACTCCCCAAGACGACTCGTTCTTCCCGAGTCACATTAAAGATTCATTCAAAATGACCGAATCGTTCAAGAACGACCCATCACTACCCCTCATTGCAGCCGCCTATTCTCGCCTACATTTCAGTCGAGGCAAGGCGCATCTCAAACAAGCCTATTGCAAACATAGTGGACAGACTCATCAAAAAATACATTACATCATCTGTATTAAAGAGAAAATAATCACTGAATTCATCCAATGTTTAAGTGAATAAAATAGCCTTGACAGCCTTACTTACTGGAGTTCCACAACTATTTGCTTTGTTTTCTGACTTCTCTCTCTTGTGTAGGTGATGTAAAAGAGGAAAGCAGGCATTTGGACCAAAGCACTGTGAGGCAAGGGAGGGGGAGACTCAAAATATTTCTAAACTTAAAACACATTTTTGCCCCATTTGCGTTGTTTTAGTACTTACACAATTATTTAAAGTATAAAACATTGTTATTTACAATACACAGTGTGGTTTTTAATTATATTTTTAAGGGGGACAACCTCAGATAGGGTTTTTCTTTTTTATCTGGTTCTATGTGATTATGCATTTAAATTATGCATGAATTTTCCCAAACACTGTCTCTGTGTGAGATATATGATTGTTGTCATATTTCTATAAAAATCTAAAATACATGTTTGTATTAAAGTAAAAATGGATGATAAATACACCTTTAGTATGGAATTAAATAGCAAGCACTTTGAGTGTCTTGTTCATCATATTTATTTTCATATAAAAGCAGCAAAACTGAAATTATATCATGTTTATTAGCAACACAGCACGTGAGTGTGAATATGTCTGCCCTTGATCTCGTAGGTATCTGTTCCACTTCGAGAGGGCAGAACTGTCCGTCTTGACAGCCACTGGGAGACTGTAGACAGCTGTGATTCATTGTATTGCATTAATAGAAAGCCAAATAATATAATGATTTGTAATACAAAGTATTTTTCAAAACTAAGTTTTATTTGTATGTTCGTGCCGTGACGTGAGGGCCATTTACAGTCTTTTAAAATAGGACACTTAAATCTTTAAAATCTTTTCTTTAAGGTATCCCAAGAAAAGTAATTTAAATATTTTCTGTTTCACTGTAATGAGAAACAGAAACTAATTTTATTTAAATGTTCAAAAAGTCAAAGACCTAAAAGACACTTAAATTTCAAAGTTTCAACTCAAATTTCAACTTCAAGGTTCAATTGTAATAATTAACTGTATTTATCCAAACTCTCAAAAGCATCCTGTTTTGAGTATGTTCTCCATTCATAAGGAATCTCACCACTCCCCTCGAATCTATTATTGTAGTATTTTTCCAGATCTTTCTGGAATCTGCACACAAACCATTTCCAGTAGGGCAGTACAGAGAGGTCAGGGGTGATGCTCCAGTCTGCATAAACTCCTCCTGCTCTTCTGTAATCTCTCCAGAGAACTTTATCATCTGAGTCATTGGGATAAAAATATAGATTGCTGTTTGCTACTGCTGATGTGCAGATATGAGTAGACAAGTTCGATGTACTTCTGTAATGTATCCCATTCAGTCCAATACTACGATGAAATTGAACACTGTGATCCTCATCATGGTTTTCTATGGTGTTGGTGCAGATGGCTGTACAGAACGGACACTGAACCCAACAACACTGACAGAAGTGATCAATCAGAATCTTATCTGGCCTGAATTTATAGTCCAGATTTACTGGAAATGTCTCTGTGTTAAAACTACTGCTGATGTCAAACATTATAGCAGTAATTTCTTCTCTTATCACATCTTCTAGGAGGTTGAAATCATCAACATCATCATGTTTGACTCCACTGAGATCTTTTTCAGAGAAGATCAGCTCTTCTGAGAGGTTCTGTGTGAAACTCTTCAACCACAAACCAGCATCTCCACTATTCACTTGAACATGTTCAGCGGATTCATGTGCTGCTTTCATGATCTTCTGCTGCAGGAGTTTAATGTTCTCCTTCATCTTGGGTAAAACACTGACACTGAACTTATCAGTAATGTACCGAATGACTTCATCTTTGATGAAACTCTGGAAATGGTCTCTGGGATTATCAATGTAGTTCATGTATTTGTCAAAAGCCTCGGCTTCTGCCAGTGCCTTCAGGATGTGTTTCTCCAGATTTAATTTGTTTCCATTCAGT